>NW_026110798.1:60000-71056 GCF_024679095.1 Eriocheir sinensis
CCCTTTGCTGCCTTCCCATCACTCTCCCCTGATCTTGTCTCCCTCACTCTCAGTTTCCTCCCAAGATAGGGCGGCAGATAACACCTCCATCACCGTACACTCCTCCTCTCATCCGCCTCCTCCTCCTCTCGTCCGCCTCCTCCTCCTCCTCCTCTTCCTCCTCTTTACCCAAGGTCACCCCGGCTGCCTTTGAGCCTCCTCCGACACACACACACACACACACACACACACACACACGCACGCACTTGAGGGCTCGGTTCTCAGAATAAATGTTTCGTAATACTTTGTTGACTTATATATGTGTTTTTCATGGGCGGCCTTTGTTTATTCTCGTCATTTATTTGTTTGTTTGTTTGTTTGCACGTTTACGCATTGACATTGATCGTCTGTCATGCTTTTGTTGTTCTTGAGACTGTGTTTTGTATCGGATGTATGTTACCAGGAATTTAGATATGTATTTCTCTCCCTTATGTCTTTTTATTGTTTCTTATATTTCCTCCTCCTCTCCTTCCCCTTCCTCTTTCTTTTCCTCCTCTTCCTCATCCTCATCCTATTCTACCATCATGTTTTTAATAATATAATATAGCAGAAATGGTCGCAAAATTAGGTTATGTTCTTTTCCTATATTTACTCCTCCTCCTCTTCCCCTTCCTCTTTCTTTTCCTCCTCTTCCTCATCCTCATCCTATTCTACCCTCATGTTTTTAATAATATAATATACCAGAAATGGTCGCAAAATTAAGTTATGTTCTTTTCCTATATTTATTCCTCCTCCTCTTCCTCTTTCTTTTCCTCCTCTTCCTCATCCTCACCCTATTCTACCCTCATGTTTTTAATAATATAATATACCAGAAATGGCCGCAAAATTAAGTTATGTTCTTTTTTTTTATATTTCCTCCTCCTCCTACTGATCCTCTTGCTCTTCTTCCTCCTCCTCTTCCTCCTCCTCTTTCTCTTCCTCCTCCTCCACTGAAGCGAAGACAAACAGGATTACCTTCTAACGTGGAGTAATCGATCTGTCCTTTCCTTCTCCTCCCCTTCCTTCTCTCTTCCTCCTCCTCCTCTTCTTTTTCCTTTTCCTTCACCTCTTATGTACCGTTAATGGCCAACATAATACGCCTATTGATCCCGTTTATCCACATCCTGATCCTTTTATCCACTTCCGTCTTTCTGTCACTTATACCGACCCCGCCCCCCCCAGTCCTCCCTCGACTACCGACTCACCCACAAACTCAGGTGTTCCCATACTAAATGTGACTTCCCTTAGGCCTGTAAAGACCCATGGCAACGTTAGACAGGATAGTTAACCGTACGTGGAAATGTTAAAAAAAAACTGTCTGAAACGCTCGTTGTATACGTTTATAATCTTCCTCGATCGTTTTAGTTATCGTTTATTTTTAATTCCATTCTTTATAATCTTGCCGTATCGATTTTGGTCCTCGAATATGGAAACGGTGTGAAACTGTCTAAAACTAGTATCATTTCCGGTTAGAATCTCGCTTAATCGGCTAATTTTTCTCTCGTTTTCAAGATGTATTTGGGAGCCTTCAATACGAAAACTGTCTAAAACTTGTATCATTTCCGGTTAGAATCTCGCTTAATCGGCTAATTTTTCGCTCGTTTTCTTTTCCATTGGTTTCACGTTGGCAAGATGTATTTGGGAGCCTTGAATATGAAAACTGTCTAAAATTTGTATTATTTCCGGTTAGAATCTCGCTTAATCGGCTAATTTTTCGCTCGCATTCTTTTCCATTAGTTTTAGTTGGCAAGATTACTTTGGGAGCTTTGAATATGAAAACTTTCCAAAACGGTCAGAAAACGGTTTAATGCTGTCGAAAAATTGCAACCATTTCCAGGTAGAATCAGACTCCATTCTCGCTATTCTCCGCTCATTTTCTTTTCTTTCGCTCAAAATGGCCGATGATTTTTGGGGGATCTCGAATATTTGTTCCGCTTCGTTCCTCTTCCCTGAGGTATGCGCCGGTCAGTCGAGCCAATCGTAGTAGATAATCTGGCGACTATTACAAACTCGGTGAAAACAAAGACGGATTCAAATTATCGTACACTCCGTATTGCATTTTCGTAGTTTCTGATGATATCTATAGGAAAAACAAACAAGCAAACATCAATATATAACAGTTTTAACGCTAACTTTAATATTCTTTCGTTATTTGTGTAGGTACGAGAGTTTGAGGCTTAAAAATAATAAATACAATGTGGTGGATACGATAATCTGACCTCACCTCCTCACCCAAGGCTGGCACTGTTAGGAGAAGGATTCGAACCCATGGCAAAGAGAGAAAACAAAACCAAACATTGTCAAGATGAAAAAAAGACGATGAGTGAAGCTTAAGACGGGAAAAAGGAAATGTTAAATAAAATATGCTCTGTCTTTAGCGATCAAATGACTTTTCATGTTTTGTTCGTTAGCGAGGAAGAGTTACTAACGCAGAGTCTCGCTATTTTCCGCTCGTTTTCTTTTCCTTCGCTCATAAATTCGCCGATGATTTTTTGAGGGATCTTGAATATTTGCTCCCCAGGTAGCATGTGGTCGTTATAAGTCTGGAAAAAGCGAAATGAAGAAAAAGTTGTACAAACATAAAACGAAACATCATCAAACAAATGGCATTCTCAGCAGCAGAGAAAACGAAAGAAAGACAATAATGCAAGAATTCTGAACTAACCATCTTCAGTATTCAGATGGATCTTCTAGTGTCGGCATGAACGAAAGAAAAATAACTGAAATGAATGAACTTAAAACTAACAATCTTCAATGATCAAGGTCAAGGAGCTGTCCCAGTGGTGGAGAGAATTAATGAAAAATATAACTAAAAAGAAAGACCTCTAAACTAAGCATCTTGGGTTAAAAGGGGACGGTCTAGTAGTGGGATGCAAGGTAGGAAGAAATATCAATAAGTCGCAGGATCTTTAGGCTGTGCAATAATGTACCGGCGCACACACACACACACACACACACACACACACACACACACACACACACACACACACACACACACACACACACACTTCCCTGCACCTGCCCTTATACCTTCTCTCCATCTTCACCTGTAGAAAGTGTCCCTGCCTCCCCCTCCCCTCTACCCTTCCTACGCCCCTCCCATTCACCTGTCTGTCCAGATAATCCCTCTCGAGAACCATGACGAGAGAGAGAGAGAGAGAGAGAGAGAGAGAGAGAGAGAGAGAGAGAGAGAGAGAGAGAGAGAGAGAGAGAGAGAGAGAGAGAGAGAGAGAGAGAGAGATTATTGTACGTAAGAAGATTGGCATCGCTTGTTACAGGTGATTAGAGTAAATCATGCAGCAACAAGAGAAATGCTCCCGGATGAGGAGGAGGAAAGATGAATTAGATGAGGCAAAATAGGAAAGTGAATGTAATTTGAGGGTAAACAGATGATATGCCTACTACTACTTATACTACCATTGCTGCTACTACTACTACTACTACTACTACTACTACTATTACTATTACTACTACTACTAATAATAATAATCATAATAATAGTAATATAATCATTACTGACCCCACCTTGATTATACAGTTTGATTTTGATGTCCCTGAATCTGCATCGAGAAAAATGAACAAATTTATACCAAGGGTTAGAAACTTTCACTATTACGAAAGACTAAGAATTTAAACTAAACTTGTATTCTTTGATATAACCCAGACTGCTAGGTGATATAACCGAATATTTCAAATCGGATACGTAAGAACTTGCAGCAATGGGTATAATTTGGATAAACTGTGTGTGTGTGTGTGTGTGTGAGTGTGTGTGTGTGGAGTGAGAGGAAAAGCAAAAGAGAACGGGATGAAAGAAGGAAAAAGAGAAATGGAGAAATAAATAAGACGAGGGATATTGGTGATTAAAGAGAGAGAGAGAGAGAGAGAGAGAGAGAGAGAGAGAGAGAGAGAGAGAGAGAGAGAGAGAGAGAGAGAGAGAGAGAGAGAGAGAGAGAGAGAGAGAGAGGCATAAGGTATACAATTAAATACAATAGTGTAGGTTTGTAGCTCATGAAAATTGATTGAAAACTTTGAATAGAGGCGGTTAACAGATTTATGGATTCAGAAGATTATTGGTGAATATTCAAAACTCAGGAGCTGCTGTGAGTAGGCAGTTGGGCGTCTTGTGGTCTTCCTATATTTTCTACTACTACTACTACTACTACTACTACTACTATTACTACTACTACTACTACTACTACTACTACTACTACTACTGCGGGCCTCCATCCATTAGAGTTGCGTTGTGAGCGGTATCTTTTCTCATATCCTTTCACAAAACAATTCATTGGCCCCACCCCGCCAATGACTGTGGCCGACAACCATCTTTATTTAGTATTACAAACCTTATTAAACATATTTTTCTTCAGCTAACAGAGCTTGTGGTTGATACGACTATCAACCACCGTCGCCTCAAAGTCCAGGTCGGCTACTACTACTTCTACTACTACTACTACTACTACTACTACTGTGAATATTTATGAAGATGATGATCGTGAAGGCACCCACACTCAGGTCGTTCACAGGGCGGTCAGTGATCAGTATGGCAGCGGCGGCGGTTGAGTCAAGAGTATAATGTTAACTCCCTCATAAGTCACCTGAGCTGGGCCCGACCTGCTGGCTCTCTCCTCACCTGTGAATACCTGACCGACACTGTATCCCCTTGCTAATAGATTTTGTTCTGTTCTTCTTTTATTGTTCTTCTTTCTCTCTCTCTCTCTCTCTCTCTCTCTCTCTCTCTCTCTCTCTCTCTCTCTCTCTCTGAGAGAGAGAGAGAGAGAGAGAGAGAGAGAGAGAGAGAGAGAGAGAGAGAGAGAGAGAGAGAGAGAGAGAGAGAGAGAGAGAGAGAGAGAGAGAGAGAGAATTGCACTAAATAACTCTTGTACACAGATTAAAAATGAGCGAGTAATTTGAGTCTAAATGAATTATTTGTATAAACTTGTCCGCGAGAGATAATGTTACGATTGGGCGGGAACAAAAGGCGTATTGAATTTCTCTCTCTCTCTCTCTCTCTCTCTCTCTCTCTCTCTCTCTCTCTCTCTCTCTCTCTCTCTCTCTCTCTCTCTCTCTCTCTCTCTCTCTCTCTCTCTCTCTCACACACACACACACACACACACACACACACACACACACCACATACACAGACTTACTCACTCACTCACTCACATACTCACTCACTCACTCACTCACTCACTTAGTCTAGACAGAGAGGCAGGTGCAGAGCGGCAGACAGGTAACAGGTCAAGGGTAGAGGAGGAGGAGGAGGAGGAGGAGGAGGAGGAGGAGGAGGAGGAGAGGGAGGAGGAAAGGAGGAGGAGGCACAGGAGTGGGCTTGAGAAAGTTGAAGTGATCGGAGAGAGAGAGAGAGAGAGAGAGAGAGAGAGAGAGAGAGAGAGAGAGAGAGAGAGAGAGAGAGAGAGAGAGAGAGAGAGAGAGAGAGAGAGAGAGTAATAAGAATGAAGGTGTAGAGATTAATAAAAAAAGTAAGAAGTAGTACAAGGAACCTAAAATATTTAAGTATTGGTAGTAAAATATATAAAGAGAAAAATTATAATGTAAAAAAGAACTATTGGGAAAAGTTTCATAGCCTCCTCCTCCTCTTCCTCCTCCTCCTCCTCCTCCTCCTCCTCCTCCTCCTCCACTTCTTCAATAAAAAGTGTAGGCCTCCTGATTGTCTCCCACGATCCGAGGATGATAAGTATTTCTGAAGGAGGTCGAAGAGGAGGAGGACGAAGAGGAGGAGGACGAAGAGGAGGAGATCAGACGAACGAGAAAAAAAAAAAAACATACATGAAGATTTGATTATGGAAGAGAGAGAGAGAGAGAGAGCTACAGATATACATTATCTTCATCTTGTCCTTTCATAACCCCCCCCCACACACACACACACACACACACACAAACACACACACACACACACACCAAAAAAAAAAATCACTGATACGCTCAGGAATATTACTGAAGAAACATTCTCATCATTGTGTGTGTGTGTGTGTGTGTGTGTGTGTGTGTGTGTGTGTGGGGTTATGAATGGACAAGATGAAGATGATGTATATTTTTATTCTCTCTCTCTCTCTCTCTCTCTCTCTCTCTCTCTCTCTCTCTCCATTTGTCATTCTGTACCTGGTGCCCTCATGCCCTTCCTCCGCTTTTTTATCGCTTAATGTGTGTGTGTGTGTGTGTGTGTGTGTGTGTGTGTGTGTGTGTGTGTGTGTGTGTGTGTGTGTGTGTGTGTTTCAATAACGGAGCTTTTTCACTCAGCAGTCAACAGAGAGTCACTTGCGAGAGAGAGAGAGAGAGAGAGAGAGAGAGAGAGAGAGAGAGAGAGAGAGAGAGAGAGAGAGAGAGAGAGAGAGAGAGAGAGAGAATCACTATATTCTTTTTCTTAAGTCACTTCTATTCTCATTTTATTATTGATGTTACTTTTTAATCATTCGCATCTTTTATTTTCTTTTAAATACACCAAGATTTCGGATTGGTCACATTTTGTTCCTCTTCCTCCTCTTCGTCTTCCTCATTCCCTCTTCCTATGGTTAATATTCTTTTCTTTTATCTCCTCTTCATTAACTTAACCACCTGTCACCCCCTCCACCGTTACCCCCTTCTACCACAACCACCATCACAGTCACCTCCGCCACCACCTCTGTAGCACAATCTCCTCCACTGCCATCCACCCCCTCCACTATCTCCTCCTCTAATCACACATCACTTACCCAAACTGTTCTCCATTATATATTTTTTTCCTTGCCTCCCTTACCTCTCCCTCCCTTACCTCCCTCCCCATTCCCCCTTCCCTCCAACCTTTCCCTTCCCATTCCCTCGGCCTGGCATTCCACAGACGTTCCAATTTAATTAGATGTCGTTAAGATCCTGTGTTGTCTTTGCCTCTTCCTCCTCTCATTTCCTCCTCTTCCTCCTCCTTCTTTTCCTCATTCTTTTCTCCTTTTCCCTACTTTCTTCCTTCTCTCGCTCTCCCGTTTTAGCTCAGACTTTATATATTTTTTGTTTTATTCTCTTTTATCTGTGTATGCATTTCCTCCTTTCATTCCTGTATATATTCTTCTTCTGTATAACTCACTCCTTCGTTATCTGTGTTTCTGTTCATCTTCATATATTTACTTTATCTCTCAACTTCCTCCTTTTACCACCTCGCTTCATTTTCTTGTATCGTTCCTCTCTTCCTCCTAATCATCCTTTCTTCCTCTTCTTCTTCCTGCTACTCCTTCTCATCCTCTTTTTCTTTCTCCTTTTATACGTGAGAGTGCCAGAAAATCACTCCCATTAATAGGGCTGAACAGTGACGATATGTGGTCGTTTTAGAAGAGAACAGACATAGGAAATGAAACAGACATCGACCATTCTCCACCAATCAGTCGTTGAGGCCGCTATATTTTTTTTTTATAGTGAGAGCCGCATTGAAGCCTAGTCCTTATTATCCAGCGAGGAAATGAAAAAACAAAACAAAAAAAAAACATCTCCTGGTCTGTTATAGAAAGCGTAATATATCATGGACGTCATTTCGTCGGTTCGTAAAGCAGAACAAGAAGTGGTTCAGGAGCGATGCGCGATACTTTATTTTGGTTTGCGAGTTCCCACCCCGCCTCACTTTTCTCTCAGTGTTTCTCTCTATGTATACCTATCTATCTATCTATCTATTTCCAGACCACGTGTTTTCATTTTCCGATATTCTTATAATAATAATGATGATAACAATAACGTTCTGTGCAATATCCATTCAGTCATTGATTTGAACGTAAAATGAATGAAGAATAAAAAATAGCATGAAAAGAGCAGGAACCAGCGTTTGAGAACAACAAAGAGAATGAAAGAGGAGAAAGTGAAGGAGGTAGAGGAAGGAGAGAAGCAGTAGTCGGAGGAGGAGGAGAGAAAGGAATAGGAGAAGAAGCGACGAGAAATGGGTAGGCGGTGGCTGAGTGGTTAGCGTGCGGGCCCCGCATCCACCACGTGATGGACGACGCGGGTTCGAATCCGCCGCTACCACCTCGGATTTTTCAGTCACTGGCGAGTGGCTTAAAACTACCCACATGGTGTCCTGAAGACCACCCATCAACCCGGACTCTAGAGGAAACCGTCCAAGTGAATCAAGAACGACCTCCGGGGGGCAGCATGAGCCAAGAGAAGATGGCGCCACTATAAAACCCTTGCCTGCGCCATGACGGGCTGGGGCTGACTAACATCCAGGCCCCTCAAGAAGCCCACCGGCGCCATAGGCTGGCACGTAAAAAAATAATAAGATGGAAGGGGAAAGGGGTAAGGAAAAGGTAACAAAAACAGGGGGACAAGGAGGAGGGAGAAAAGAGAAAGGAAGTAGGAGGCGGGGGTAGGGGGGTGGGGGGGGGAAGGAACTGAGGAGCAGGGGTATAAAGCATAACATTTTTAACGCCACTATGAATGGGTAGTTTTTTATATCATGACAAGACTCAACAAAGACTCCTCTCACAGTGACCACCCACCATTATACTCCTCCTCCTCCTCCTCCTCCTCCTCCTCGTCATCCTCCTCCTCTTTTTCCTTCTCTTCCCTCCTGTCTCTCTCCGGCATATTACCACAGATGTTGCGCCGACTAAACGAAACTTTCCAACTTTTCCTCTGTTTCATTCTCTTCCTCTTCCTCCTCCTCCTCCTCCTCCTAATTTGCTCCCTCCTCGCTTCCTTCCCGCTTTCTCTCCCTCCTTCCTTTACAATCTGTTTACATACTCTTATCTTGCTTATTTTTCTCTGGTTGCTTATTTCCGCCTCAGTGTGAACCTGTTACTTCATTTCAGAGAGAGAGAAAGAGAGACAGACAGACAGACAAGACAGACAGAAACAGAGATATATATTAGAAAACCTATTTTCATTTACTATATAGACAGACACTTGACAGAAAAATAAGTAAAGTAAAACAAACATAAACAGCGAAAAACACATATGGGCACACTTATAAGTATCTACACACACAAACAGAACCATCATCTAATCAAAATTACTATAAACAATCCATTAAGTTCGTTTTCCCGCCGTTAAATGGAGGTTACTCGCCATCACTCTCTCATTAAGCGCCGGGTACACCTCTTATAGCCCCTTGGAGCTCAGGTGAGGGCTTACCTGGCGCCCCCTTGTACAGGTGAGTCGCTCCCCGGAACCAGTATGCAAATGAGACTTACGAAGAGAGTGTATGATAGCCCGAGATCCCTTCCTACATTTGCATATTAAAGGGGATTAAACCCTCCGGAAAGGTATTCTTCAGAGAGAGAGAGAGAGAGAGAGAGAGAGAGAGAGAGAGAGAGAGAGAGAGAGAGAGAGAGAGAGAGAGAGAGAGAGAGAGAGAGAGAGAGCTCCTTGACAGCTATACTAATGGTTTTCTCGAACGGACAAATTTACTTGACTCGTTGGAAATCCGTCAGGGAAGTGATCTTTGCCACACACACGCACACACACACACACACACACACACACACACACACACACACACACACACACACACACACACACACACACACACACACCTAAATCAACTGACTGAAGGAAATTAATATAAAAGAATAGCTACCTGAATATTTTTAAAGCAAATTTCACAGAGCTTTTCACTTTCTTTTAAAGTTTCGTTTTTTATTAAATGAAAACGTGTCTCACTTACGTTTCCTTCATTTTCATTTTATTCCCCTCCCATCACTTAATTCTCTTCCCTTTTATATACTTCCTATCTCTTCCCTCTTTATCTCTCATTCTCATTTAATTTTTCCATTTTTCATATTCCCTCCTTTCTTTCATATCCTTTCTTTTTTTCTGTCCTTTCTATTCCCTTATCTTCTCATTCCATTCCCCTTATTCCTTATTCTCTCCCTCTTATTCAGTATTTTCTCTTCCTTTCCTGTCCCTTCTCCTCATTTCCCCTCCTCCCTTCCCTTCCCTCTCTTGGCTTTGTGGTCAGGAGGTGTAAATTGTGAAGGCAAAAATAGTTAGGAAAGGAGGAGGAGGTAGAAGGAGGAGAAACAGATATGGGTTGAAGAGAGATGAAGATGAATGAGATGGGGATGGAGAGAGAAGGAAAAGAAAGGAAAGATGAAAGGGAATGAGGGGAAGGGAACGGAATGGAAGCAGAAGAGAAAAGGATATGAGAAAATTCGAGAAAACGAAGAGAGAACAGGAAAAGAAAGAGGAATGTGAGAGACTAAATCTGAGAAGAGAAGGAAAAGGTGATGGAAATTGAAAGTAGAAAAAAGAAAAGGGAGGGACGAAACTCGAAAGAGGACAAGAGGAAAGGGTAAGAAGGGAGTGAGTGGACATGGAGGACAGAAAGAAGGAAAGGGAAAATTTGAGAGTAATCGGGAAAGTAGAATTAAGGAAGAAGACGAAGTAGAAATCAATGAAGCGAGAATGGAAGACAAAATAATACCATAGAAGGAAAGGGAAGAAGAGAGAGAGGAAAGACGGTAAAGGAAGAGGGGAACGGAAAAAGAAAGCAAAGATGAATATGAAAAAAAGGAATAAAAGTGGGATAAAAGACAAAGATAACCAAGAAGAGAAAAAGAGAGGAGTGAATGACGAGGAGAGAAAAGAGTGAAAAGGAGAGAAGGAAAGGGAAGAAGGGAGAAGGGAAAGGAGGCAAAAAGAAATCGAGAATAGAGGAGAAAAAAAGGGGGAGGGGAAGGAGTGTCACCTTACTCGGCGGGTTAAGTTAATGACCCTTGACGTAAAGGTTGACCTGAGGCTGGGAACAGTGCCGCACCTGACCCTGTACTCCTCCCCCCACCCCCCACCCCTCTCTCTCTCTCTCTCTCTCTCTCTCTCTCTCTCTCTCTCTCTCTCTCTCTCTCTCTCTCTCTCTCTCTCTCTCTCTCTCTCTCTCTCTCTCTCTCTCTCTCTCTCTCTCTCTCTCTCTCTCTCTCTCTCTCTCTCTCTCTCTCAAAGCAGCCCACCCAGAGAGAGAGAGAGAGAGAGAGAGAGAGAGAGAGAGAGAGAGAGAGAGAGAGAGAGAGAGAGAGAGAGAGAAGGGTGTGACAGGCACGGTGCTCGAGGTCAGTTGGTCAACAGGGTC
>NW_026110799.1:0-70936 GCF_024679095.1 Eriocheir sinensis
TGTTCTGGGGAAAGATAGTGCAAACAAGCTTTCCCAAATTTCTCTGTCAAACGATACAGTCAAGAAAAGGATCGATGAATTGTCTCAAGATATCACAGATCAAACTCTCGACCAAGCAAGAGCCTCCCCTGTTTCTGCCATTCAGTGTGATGAAACGACTGATATCGCTCAGTGTTCTCAGTTACTGATGTATGTTCGTTTCGTGTCAGGCAACAATATAAAAGAGGAAATTCTATTCTGTCACCCCATGGAAGGTTGCACAACAGCAGAAGCTATTTTTCGTAATTCATCTAACTTTTTTCAGGAAAATAAACTTTCTTGGGACTCACTGGTAGGGGTATGTACTGATGGAGCTCCAGCCATGCTTGGTCTGCAGTCTGGGTTCGTCACAAAGGTGAAAGAAAGAAATCCCTCAGTAATGAGTACACACTGCATACTTCATCGTGAAGCCTCAGCATCCAGAACTTTGCCTGCTGAAATGAGGGATGTCCTGAACGTGGCTATCAAGGTAGTCAACTTCATCAAAGCTGGAGCCTTAAACAGTCGTCTCTTCAAACTGCTGTGTAAGGATATGGAATCCGAACATGAAGCCTTGCTTTTTCACACGAGCGTACGATGGCCATCAAAAGGGAACATGCTTGGACGGCTTTATGAGCTACGAGAAGTAGCAATATTTCTAGATTCAAAGCAGAAGGCAAACCTTCATGACAAATTCCAGTCTGAAGGCTTTCAGATAACTCTAGCTTACCTGGTGGACATTTTTGAAGCATTGAATGCTGTGAACCTTAAACTACAAGGGAAAAACATCAACATCGTCATGCATCATGACACCATTCGAGCCTTCATGGCCAAACTCGACCTCTGGAAATGTGGAATTCAGCAGGAAATACAGCCAGTTTTAGGAACTTGGATTCTGCTGTCGCTCACAGTAACCTTGACTCTGAGTTAAGGAAACAAATAATCACTCATCTAAGTGACTTGAAAGCAAAATTCATCAGATACTTCCCAGATATAGACGAGAAGCGTGAAGCCTGGAAATTCATGAGGAACCCATTTCAATGTGAGGTAGCTGATGTTGCTGATGAAGTCCAGGAGGAGTTCCTTGAGTTGAAGTTCAACTCCACAGCTAAAGAAGACTTCAAAGATATGGATTTGGAGACGTTCCGGGTCAAGTACCTTCCTGTTTACCCTCTGATCTCACATCAGGCTCTTCGGATTCTAACAATGTTTGGATCCACGTATCTATGTGAAACTGCATTTTCCACGCTCGTTGCTAGCAAAACCAAGTATAGAAACCGCCTGAACGTTGAAGGGGACTTACGTTGTGCACTCTCAAGCATTCGACCACGTATTCAAGATCTGGTAGCTAGGAAGCAGTGTCAAATATCTCACTAACCATGTATTCAAGATCTGGTAGCTAGGAAGCAGTGTCAAATATCTCACTAACCATGTATTCAAGATCTGGTAGCATTAAAACAGTGGTGTCAAATATCTCACTAATGTAATTCATGCTTAGTAAATGGACTAAAAAAGATTTTTCTTTTCTTTTTAAATCTGGGAGTGAAATTTGTGTATAGATACAAGGGGGGCGTGGAGGCAAAGAGCAGCTCCTAGAGGGGGCGTGGAGGCAAAGAGCAGCTCCTAGAGGGGGCGTGGAGGCAAAGAGCAGCTCCTGGAGGGGGCGTGGAGGCAAAGAGCAGCTCCTAGAGGGGGCGTGGAGGCAAAGAGCAGCTCCTAGAGGGGGCGTGGTAGTAAAAAGGTTGAGAACCACTGATGTAGTACTACATTACTTTGAGCACGTGGTGTATAGTACTGCAGCAGAACATTTGGTAGTGGGCCACACCTGCCTCCGAGACGCGGTGCCCCGCACACGGCTTCACGCTGCTGTTTTGCGCACTTTGATGTTTTTTTAATTATCTTTAATTTAGGAGTATAATAATGAAATAATCACTTTTCTTTGTAACCAAAAACGAAACACATGCTTTTCACTATATCGACCTTTGAAGTCTAGAATCTTACTGTTACTAAAAAGCACCAGTTTCATAAAACTTCCTTTATTGAATTAAATGCACAGGTCAAAGTGCTTCCTTTTTCATTCATTTTTCACGGTAATATTTCATTTTGCCCAAGTGCTGATGTGACCTAAGTTAAGGACAAACTTGAAAACTTGGCCACTCGACGGTGGGTAGGAAACTTATAGACCGGCTTCCAGTGTGCTGGTATCGGTATCGGCAGTAGTATCGGCAGCGGCCCAGTTTTGTAGTATCGGTATTGATAAAGATTTTGGTACAACTCCAGCCTGAATCCCACGCGCATATCTCCCTCAAGTTTGTGTCATAAAGAATTGCCAACCAATCCAAGCTCCGGCTCTCGCTCGACGGTGAAGTAGACAGGACAGTAGGCGGAGGTTTTCCACGCCCCCCCCCCCCTCTCTCTCTCTCTCTCTCTCTCTCTCTCTCTCTCTCTCTCTCTCTCTCTCTCTCTCTCTCTCTCTCTCTCTCTCTCTCTCTCAGTAAATAAAGCGAACAGAATGTTGGGTTTCAGAAAAAGGAAACTCATCATTCAAGAATACTGATGTAATACGCCTCCTTGGTGAAATCGCTGGCATGCCTGGCTGCGAATCTGCGGACCCAGGAATGAATCCCGGCCAGGATAGTCGGCGTGAAGCTTACCCAGGCTTTCATCCTCCATTTCGAGGGTTTGTATTCGAGCTTGTGTACAGGCGGGAGATATGCGCGTGTGATTCAAACTTGAGATGTAACAAAACTTTAATTGATACCGATTCCGATCCCAATACTACAAAACTGGGCCGATGTCGATACTACCGATATCGATACGCGCACAATTGTAACCAGTCTATAAGTTCCTTGCCCATCGTCGGGTGGCCATGTTTTCAAGTTTGTCTTGAAACTTAGGTCACACCACCACTTGGGACACTTGGACAAAATGAAAGAAAAAAGAAACACTTTGACCTGGGCGTTCATTATGAACGGGTAAATGGGTAAATAGGAAACCTTGTTAGGTAAACTGATGCAGCTGGGATGTCGCACGTGGTAAAAGAGAGAGATAGAGAGAGTTCCTGTCTTCTTGATCAACACCTTCAATCTCAATACCAACCCTTTTTTACTGTGAGACACAATTCTATTCTGTGCCGTGCCGAGGACTGGCTGGGGTGTTGACAGATGCTTGATAGTGATGTTGGCAGCCAGGCTGGTGACGACCCCGGAATGCAAGGCACTCAGGCAAATGTCCGAATCCTGAAAGATTAAAATGGAAAAATCAAATGAAACATAATACAAAAAGTTATGTTATTCAAATCTGGTCCATGTCCTTTAAATTTATTTTTATACGTTCTGGCTATGCCGCCGGTAGGTTTTCTTGGTGGGGTTTGGTGGTCGGCCGCAGCCTGTTTTGGCGCAGACAAGTGGCGCCACCTTGTTCGGCGCATGCTGCCCCCCGGAATTCACCTTTGATGATCCTCTTTTTAGAGAAGAGTCCGGGTTGATTGATGGTTTTCAGGACAGCATGTCCAGCAGGTGGTCGGCCAACTCCTTGGCAACTGTCGGCCAGCTGGTCGGCAGTCAGTTCACAGACAGTCTTGCCGAGAGTCGGCGGCCGTCTGCAAGACTCCTCAAAACCGTCTGCGACTGTCGGCCAATCGGTCGCTTGAGTCGTGGTTGTCGTAGACATGGCGCCATTTCAGAAAATGACCGTTGAAACTCGGCTAGAGACTAATTGCCAGCATGTCGCCGACATCCTGGCAACTAGTTGGCCGAATGTCCCAGACAGGCGTCGACCGTCGGCAGTCATACTAGCCGGCACCAAGAAGGAGAAAAAACATTCTTGGGGCGTGGGAGCCGACTTGTCAGTTCCAAAAGTCGCGGGGATGTCGTGGCCCAGAGTCGGCACTGTGTGAAGGGGGCCAAAGAGAGAGAGAGAGAGAGAGAGAGAGAGAGAGAGAGAGAGAGAGAGAGAGAGAGAGAGAGAGAGAGAGTAGTTGTGGTAGTTGTTGTAGAGATAATGTGGGTGAAGAATGAAAGATGACGCGGTTTAAGGAACTAGTGTGCGGGACACTGCTCACCTTATCGTACACGGCTGTCCCGTACACCTGGCCACCTGCACACTCCTCAGCGGGACACCTGCAACACGTGGAGAACATTTACCTAAATCTTTGCATATGCATATCCATGTTATATCCATCTATTCGACTATCAATCTGCATGTGTATTTACATCTATCTATCTATCTCTTAGCTGTATATCTATCTATCTATCTATCGAGAGCGAGAGAGAGAGAGAGGGGGTGGGGTGGGGGACAGAGAGGTAGACTGATATACAGACAGATAGGTGGAAAGATATAAAGTGATAGATAATAAAGAGATTATTAGGTACAAATCTGCCTATCCATCAGCCTCAACACAAACTGTTGATTTAACACAAAAGTCAGCAGAGCAAGTTGATAAAGTAAGGACATCAGAACATCATACTGCACAAAGCACGTCTGTAATCCACCTCACTGGCATACTGACCGGTAGCCTTTTGACTCTCCAGGGGCGATGTTCTCAGCCAGGAATGTCCGACAAGCTGGACGGTGCTGCCCGCTCACCGCTGGAAGAGTTGGGGGCGCTGTGAGTTATTGGAACACGAAGGAGTTCACGACCACGACCACACACACACACACACACACACACACACAACACATAGATAAGATATTCGGAGAAACATATAGTTTGCTGCAAAATATTAGAGTGGCGTTTCACTACTT
This sequence comes from Eriocheir sinensis, assembly GCF_024679095.1. NCBI lineage: Eukaryota > Metazoa > Arthropoda > Malacostraca > Decapoda > Varunidae > Eriocheir > Eriocheir sinensis. The sequence goes on from NW_026110799.1 coordinate 4,765, forward strand.
AGATGGAAACATGAAGAAAATAATAACACTGATTAGACCAAGGTTAGAGTAGGCAGCGGTTGTTTGGTCACCACACAGGAAAAAGGATATAAGGAAACTCGAAAGGATTCCAAGGATTGCGACTAAGACGGTGCCAGAACTATCAAGCCTGTCATATGAGGCTAGATTGGGGGAACTGGCCTATCAATACCCAAAGAAAGAAGAGAAAGAGAAGACCTGTTAACGTTGTACAGGAACACAAGAGGAATGGACGTGTTGGATAGAAATGATTTAATCGAGATGGAAGGGAGGAGGCAACTCAGAGGACGCAGCAAGAAATTGAGGAAGGGGACTTGTTGAAAGACATAAAGAAGTACAGTTTTCCATGCAGGAGTGTGGATACATGGTGTGAATCAAACAAAGACATTGTTGAAGCGTGCAGCTTCCATATAATGGAGGAAAAGTTGGACAAAAATATAGATTGGGAGACAGGACTGTCTGAGCTTGAGCTCAGAGCCTGTACTACAAATAGGCAAATACACACACTCACAGCGGACTGCTAATACCTATATAACATTTGTGTTTGTGTTTAAAGAAGCTAAATACACTATTATATTTTACAGTGGATCCTGTCGTCTTTAGCATTGTTGTCTATCAGTTATCTATTTGCTAAAAGGAATGCAGAGATTGCGACAATTTAAAAGAGGGGTTTCGAACGCCAATTTATTTTCTTATATAAAACCGAGTATAGCGGACCATCATGAGTGCGGTTACTGTCCCCCCTTGAGCAAAGGAGCACTCCTTCGTGTTCCAGTAACTCTCATAGTGCCCCCAACTCTCCCAGCGGTGACAGGGGGGGGGGGGGGGAGGGCCCGGTAGACCCCAGAGATCGACTACAAGGAGCTTGCTCGGGTCGAGAGGGTGCTGGCGGATGCGAGCCCAGCTCGTGATTAAGGCCGTGGGTGAATTACACACACACACACACACACACACACACACACACACACACACACACCACTCCAGTAGCTCAATCGGCTAGAGCGCCGCGCAGCAAGGTTTCACGGCCAAACAGGCGGCGGATCGAGCCCCGTTCAGGCCGGATTCTTTCCGTTGACTAGTATTGGTTATTGTTCCCCCTTGAGCAAGGGGGATGGGGTGTGTGGCGTGTGAGGTCCTGGCAGTACCCATAGATCGACGATAATGAGCACTTGCTCACGTCGGGAGGGTACTTGCTGGCGAAAGCGAATCCAACTCGTGATCAGGCCGTGGTGAATTACACACACACACACACACACACACACCGCCTCTTAGCCCAGGGGTTACCACCTTTATTTTTCACCGGGCTGGAGGTAACAGGAGGTGAGAGTTCCTGTTCAGCTGCAGGATGTCATTGAAGTACACGTTCCATAGCCTTCCTTGAGGGAGGCTGGTTTTGCCAAGGTGTTCAGAGGAGGCGTAACCATTCGCCACCACCCGCAGGGCCTGGCCGTGGAGGTGGTCTAAGGGGTCACCACAGCACCCCTGGCTCCTCAGACTGGTGGCGATGCCCTGATGCCGCACACTGTCAAAAACACCAGCAATGTCAAGGGCAATGAAGGTGTCTTAAGCACGATCTAGGCCCACCACCGAGCTTGGAACCACGCTCTAATTCTAGGGAGTGGTTCCCGGCTGCTCAGTGAAAGAAAGGTTCTGCTGCGGTCTTCCCAACCGAAAGCCAACTGTCGGGAATTTAGAAGGTGGAAAGTATCAAAAAGTTGGTGATTTTAGAGGCAATGATGGATTGAAAAGGTTTCCCCAAAACGGAAATGAGGGAAATAGGGCGGTAGTTTTGAAAGTCATTTTTAAACTTCTTATGTAGAGTACAGACTCTCGCCTCTTACCACTGATATTCTCACTGCCGAGATGAAAGGCAGCCCAGGACGATTATGGAAGGAGGCACAGCAAGTTGTGTGGTGCATCTTTCAGCAAGTGGGGGATGATGTTATTTGCCTCGTCGCTTTCTTGGGATTACCTTGCTGAAGTTGTTGCAGCATCTCCTGGGTAATGATGGTGAGGCTCCCTAGGGCGGACTTGGTAAGAATAGGACCTAGAAGAGGTTGCGCTTGAAGTCAATAACTCATCTTGGAGGACAAATAGACAGCCGACACCTGAGCTTCATTTCGGTGGCGAGTGAGCACTGAGCCATTATAGTCGAACCATTTCAAATTGTCCGTTTGGGCGTTCGATTCCGCGGGTCCTTTCCTCCCTTCTGCTTTGCCACACAGTCCCAACACCTATCCCTGTGTGGGACTGTGTGGCAGAGCAGAGGGGAGGAAAGGACCCGCGGAATCGAACGCCCAAACGGACAATTTGAAATGGTTTGACTATAGTTGCTGTCAGCGATGGAATGCTATCGTCAGAGGGAAGCCCTGCTGCTGCTTAATGCTGTTTCACCACCCTTCAGTGCTTACTGATTGGCTTGTTAGCTTTCGTATAAGGTAACCCCTCCAGCTATTGATCACCTCATTCTGGACTTTTTTTTCAGTGTAGGTTTTATTTCTTCTTATGGAGTGGGACATAACGCAACCAGGCCTTGCTTTTCTAAGCTGCAGCTTTCCTGCACTGTACGCCAACCCAGGGATGTCTTCCGGTTGTTTAGACTTGTATATCTGGCAGGGCACAAATCTTCTTTGGCAGTACAATGGGTTTTCAAAGAGGCTCCTAACGTGTGCGTTGACGTCACCTGCCATCGGAACTAAGGAGAGCTGGGAAAGATGGAAGTAACATCTTTAGAGATATTTTTGGCTGGGTGCCAGAAGTCCCTGGAAGGATTTGAGAAAGCAAGGTTGTGGCACTTTCTACTGATGAAAGAATGCTTGGTAAGTCAGAAAAATAGATTTGGCACGATTCCGGGCAGAAATGTAAAGATCATGATAACAGGAATACGAAGGCTCATGTATCTTTTGTGAGATGCCTCTCCATTGTAGTGGCAGCCTAGGCCACTACATGGAAGCCAAGCATTGCTGCCTGTGTGCTTCCGAAGACAGCTACCCAGCTGCTAGAGCCGAGCCGTATGGATCCACTAAGCCGTCTTCTTAGGTTAAGGAAAGACCTTTAGCCTGTTTGGTGCTTCTTCTGGTTTGGAAGGTTTATTTCGAGACTATATTTGTACAGGGAATGGTAGCTGATTTTGTACATAAGTTGATATACAGAATGCAACGACCCCCCCTCCTTAACTCGTCCGTTTCCTCCTCCTGCTCGTTGCAGTTTTTCAAACAGTTCGACTCATTTCGAAACGCCGTTCGTAGTTGTGGTAAGAGCTGGCGGCAGGCTCGGTATTCAGTGAGGGCTGGAGCTTTGGCGGCGATGGATTAACTGGACTGTGCTCGTTGGTTGGCCTGTTGGGATTGGTGTGTGAGTATTGGTGTTGCCATGTAGTCTTATAAGTGACCCGTCAGCTTGTTTGCGCCTTTTTTGTTTCATTTGCTTATTGTATTGTTTTGCCTCGACGTGCGTGCCAGTACTCACTTGTGTATGTTTTGGGGGGTTCGGCGCTTTGTGCTTTCGGATATCTTTGCCTTCTGTTCACCACGTGTCTGGGTAAAATTGGGTCTATAGAATACGATTCGTGTACGGTAATTATGGGAGTTAAATAATCTTTGGAGCATACTTTATGTAGTTTGGATACTGGGGTTTTCCCTGATGCATTAGTCACTCCGCTTCTATTGTTGTTAAAGGTGACCTTGTAATATCTCTCTGTATTTTTTTTTTCATTCTAGTTACTCACTCGTACCTGGAAAACCCGTTGAATACATTAATACTTTGGTGACGTAACAAGAAATATTTACAATACTGATAGTTTGGTGTTTCTGTGTGTGTAGGTCAATTTGTGATAATATTATTGATGCCTAGATACACGTATTTATGATGTGACTCGCGATCTGATGACATGTGGAGGATGAGATACGGTGTTTGTGTTTGTGTGTGTGTGTGTGTGTGTGTGTGTGTGTGTGTGCAATAGAAGGCAGACTAAAGAAAAAGGTTTAGAAAGAGGAGATGCATAAGAGAAAATGGAGTGATGTGAAGGATAGGCTAATGATTTGAAAATGGAGAGAACGGGAAGATTAAAGAGAAAATGGAAAGATTTAGGGTGTCACTACATTACTCCCCCCTTAGTGACGAGGTAGGAGGAACGTTACATGCGTTTTGTGGCAGTGGACATTATCTTTCGTTAGTACAGGACTAGGGGACACTGACACCGTGTAAGTTGGTGGAGGATCCGGGAACAGGAGGTACGCGGGCTTGACCCGGTTGATTGCGATGGTGTCGGACTTGCCGTGGCGGTCAATTGTAATGTGTTTACGCGTCCTCCTGATGACGGCGAAGGGGGCCATTATTCGGTTCTTGCAGAAGCTTCTTCGCGGCGTCCACACGCACGAACACGTTTGTGCATGTGTCGATGTCCTGGTTCACGAACGTCCTGGTAGGCGATGTACGTGGCGGTACTGACTGGAGTCTCTGCATGGCGTCATTGAGGTTCCCGGCATATAGAACTTCTCCTGGTAGGCGGAGAGTGGTGCCGTACAGGAGCTCTGCAGATGAGTGGCCGAGCTCTTTTTGAAGGACGTCTGTATGCCGAGAAGGGCTAGGCGCAGGGTCGTGGTCCAGTCGCTGCGGTCCTGGTATTGTTGCTGCCAACGATGCCTTGAGTTGGCGGTGGAAGGGTTCTACCAGGCCATTGGACTGAGGATGGTAGCTGGCAGTCCTGATGTGCTTGATCCCCAGTATAGTCATGACCTTGCTCCACAGGCTGGAATAGAACTGGCTTCCACGGTCGGTGAGGCTGAGAGGCGTGCCGAAGCGTGACACCAGGTGTTGACGAACTCTCTGGTGATGGTGTCCGTTGTTATGTCTTCAATCGGGACAGCTTCGGGCCAGCGTGTGACTCTGTCAACGCAGGTGAGGAAGTAGTTGTAGGCGTTGGAGTGTGGAAGTGGGCCAACGAGGTCGACGTGGACGTGTTCGAGTCTGGAGGATCGAGGCGAGAACGTTGCTGGAGGCGAGACGACGTGGCGCGTCACCTTGGAGGCCTGGCTCTGGACGCAGGTGCGGGTCCAGTCTCTGACGTCCTTGTTGATCCCCGTCCATATAAATCGCGATGACATCATCCGTTGCGACGCTCGTATCCCGGGGTGTGAGAGGTCGTGCAGCTGGCGGAAGAGAGGGTACCGGTGGTTCTTCGGCAGGTAAGGCCGGATGGTGCCGCTAGATGCGTCAGCGTAGAGATCCACGTGAAATGCCAGAATTTTTCTCTTTTCTACACTCACACACGTCCTCTGCGTGTAACGAAACACACGAGAAATTAATCCAGACAAGGAAAGGTTTGCCGGCGCCGGGGATCGAACCCGCGACCAGCGTAACGGGAGAGCCACTCCTTTACCAGTCGGCCAAAGAGGTACCCCCCTGGCTAAGTGGGTTATGGGAGGCTCGCCCATCAGGCAAGTCAGCACTACACGTCTCCCCATTCCCATTTAGATTAATTTATGTGTGTTGAGTTCCCATTTTCTATCAACCTCGGATAGCATGGGCCATCACTCTACCTGTTACCCTCTCGGGGTGATACAACAGAACCACAGGAGAGGATGCCCACCGCTTTTACCACCAATGAAATGCCTGAAATTTGCTCTTTACTATTCTCACACACGTCCTCTGCGTGTAACAAAACACACGAGAAATTAATCCAGACAGAGAAAGGTTTGCCGGCGCCGGGGATCGAACCCGCGACCAGCGTAACGGGAGAGCCACTCCTTTACCAGTCGGCCTAAGAGGTACCCCGCTGGCTAAGTGGGTTATGGGAGGCTCGCCCATCAGGCAAGTCGGCACTACACACGTTGGTCCCGGGGAACTCGATTTGCCTCATCGACAATGCGGAGTTTTCTTTCAATTGCTGCAACCCGGCGTCGTCAGCTTGGTCTGCAGCAATGGCGGCATAATCGATGAGGGAGGAGGATGTTGCAAAGATGTTACGTGAGAGAGCGTCAGCGGGAATGTTGTCTTCACCTCTGACGTACCGGATGTCGGTTGTGAACTGCGAGATGAAGTCGATGTGGCGCAGCTGCCTGGGAGTGTAGGTAGACTTGTTGTTGATGAAGGTTGTGGCAAGAGGCTTGTGGTCGGTATAAATGTGAAATTCCCGGCCTTCGACGAAGTATCCGAAGCGTTTGATAGCTTTGTAGATGGCGAGAAGTTCCCTGTCGAAGGCGCTGTACTTTTTCTCGGCGTTGTTGACTTTCTGCGAGAAGAATGCAACGGATCTCCATGCTCCGTTCACGTGCTGCTGCAAGACTCCACCAACGCCGGTGTCTGAGGCGTCCGTTGAGATTGAAGTAGTGGCGTCTGGAGTAGGGAAGCTGAGTGTGGTAACTGCTTTGAGTGCGCCATTGGATGTGAGGAAGGCGTCGTCAGCTTCGGGAGTCCAGACGAGTGTGACGGTCTGGCCTCTCTTGCAGGGCTTGATCATGGAGTAGAGTGGCTGAAAGATGAGCGCGCAGCGTGGGATGAAGCGGTTGTAGTAGTTGATCATCCTTAGGAACTACTTGAACTGGCGCTGAGTTGTCGGCTTCGGGAACTGTTGAATGGCGTCACATCAGGAAGAGATGGGGGTGATGCCTGAAGTAGAGACGGTGTGGCCGAGGAAATCTACGGAGATAACACCGAACTCTGACTTGTCGACGCTGATTTGAATGCCATAGTCTTTGAGGCGGGTGAAAACTTGTTCGAGTTGATGGCGGTGTGTGTCAGCGTCAGGACTGGCGATGATGACGTCGTCGATGTAGATGAAGCAGAACGGCAGTCCTCGCAGCACTTCGTCCATGAACCTCTGGAAGGTTTGGGCGGAGCTCTTGAGACCTACTCGTACAATCCAACAGGTGTAATAATGGCTGTCTTCGGGGTGTCCGCTGGGTTGACTGGAATCTGGTGGAAGACTTTGATGAGGTCGATCCTGGAGAAGATGGTGGAGCCAGCAAGATGTGAGGAGAACTCTTGAATGTTGCATGGGCATTGGGTAACGATCCATAATGGTCCGCGAGTTGAGGGCTCGGTAGACTCCACACGGTCTAATGTCACTGTTCTTCTTGGGGACTACGTGGAGGGCAGACGACCAGTTGCTTGAGCTGGGGCGGATGACACCTTGCCGTATCGGACTCGAACTCGGCCTTGGCTTGTTTGTAGCGTTCTGAAGTTAAGCGGCGAGCCTTGGCGTGCCTTGGTGGTCCGGTTGTCTCTATGTGGTGCGTCACGTGGTGCTTCACAGGCTTGTTGGCTGTGTGTGGCTGCGTCAGCGTCAGGAAGGACTTGAGGAGAGACGCAAATCGGTTGTCTGCACTGATGGTGGCGATGCGGGTGCTTTCTCCTGCTGCTGTTCCGGTTTTGGTTGAGATGGATGTCAGCGGATCGAGAAGCTTGCGACTTCTAATGTCAATCAGGAGATTGAAGTGCGTCAAGAAATCGGCGCCCAGGATTGGTTGTGAAACTGTTGCCAAGTAGAAGGTCCACTCGAACGACTGGCGAAGGTTGAGGCCCAGCTGGAGCGTTTGTTTCTTATAGACAGGGATCCCCGTGCCGTTGGCTGCGTAGAGGCGAGTGATGCTTTGTAATGACCTCTTGCTTGGTGTGGCGGGGAGAACGCTGACTTCGACGCCAGTCTCCAGTGTCGATGAGGAAGTTGGTGCGGGAGAGTGGCTCGAAGATGTGGAATAGCTTCGAGGTGTGTTGACGGACGCTATGCGCTGTTAGCGCCCGCCGGGAATGTTTCAAAGAATCCTGGAGGCTGCATTTTCTTCGTACCATAGAAATGCGTCTCCGGAAATACTTGTTCTGAAGGGAGCCAATTCTCGTACACCTGCTCGCTGTCGCTCCCGACGAAGTGCCCTCTTCACCGCTTCCACAGTTGGTATTAGATGAGGCCAACCAACGTCAACTTGAGCATAAAAGACGTCAACAGTTTGGCTAATCGGCTTTGCCGTTTTAGCAGCACGCTCCTTCATGTTTGACAACATAATCTCTACCTCTGATTGCCCAGGAACAGGGAGGTGATTATGAGGTTTTTTTTGTTTTTGTTTTGTTTTTACAGCTAAGGAGACAGTTCAAGGGCGTAAAGAAAAATATAAAAAAAAGGCCGCTACTTACTGCTCCTGAATAGAGGTCAAAGGAGTGTCCAAAAAGAGAGGTCAATTTCGGGAGGAGAGGTGTCCTGCTACCCTCCTCTTGAAAGAGTTCAAGTCGTAGGCAGGAGGAAATACAGATGAAGGAAGATTGTTCCAGAGTTTACCAGCGTGAGGGATGAAAGAGTGAAGATGCTGGTTGACTCTTGCATAAGGGGTTTGGACAGTATAGGGATGAGCATAAGTAGAAAGTCGTATGCAGCGGGGCCGCGGGAGGGGGGGAGGCATGCAGTTAGCAAGTTCAGAAGAGCAGTCAGCATGAAAATATCGATAGAAGATAGAAAGAGAGCCAACATGGCGGCGGAATTTGAGAGGTAGAAGACTATCAGTATGAGGAGAGCTGATGAGACGAAGAGCCTTTGACTCCACTCTGTCAAGGAGAGCTGTGTGAGTGGACCCCCCCAACACATGAGATCCATACTCCATACGAGGGCGGACAAGGCCCCTGTAAATGGATAGCAACTGTGCGGGGGAGAAGAACTGGCCGAGACGGTACAGAACGCCTAGCCTCGAGGAAGCTGATTTAGTAAGAGATGAGATATGAAGTTTCCAGTTGAGATTTTGAGTTAAGGATAGACCGAGGATGTTTAGTGTTGAGGAAGGTGATAGCTGGGTGTTGTCAAAGAATAGGGGATAGTTGTTTGGAAGATGGTGTCGAGTGGATAGGTGGAGAAACTGTGTTTTTGAGGCGTTGAAGGACACAAGGTTCCTCTTGCCCCAATCGGAAATAATAGTAAGGTCTGAGGCTAAGCGTTCTGTTGCCTCCAGCCTTGAGTCGTTAAGTTCCTGTAGGGTGGGTCTTCTATTAAAAGAAGTTGAGTAATGCAGAGTGGAGTCATCGGCGTAAGAATGGATAGGACAGTTCGTTTTGGAAAGAAGATCATCAGTGAACAACAGAAAGAGAGTGGGAGATAGGACAGAACCCTGTGAGACACCACTGTTAATAGGTTTAGGGGAAGAACAGTGACCGTCTACCACGGCAGAAATAGAACGGTCAGAAAGGAAACTGGAGATAAAGGTACAGAGAGAAGGATAGAAACCGTAGGAGGGTAGTTTGGAAAGCAAAGATTTGTGCCAGACCCTATCAAAAGCTTTTGATATGTCCAGCGCAATAGCAAAGGTTTCACCGAAACGGCTAAGAGAGGATGACCAAGAGTCAATTAGGAAGGCAAGGAGATCACCAGTAGAACGCCCCTTGCGGAACCCATACTGGCGATCAGATAGAAGGTCAGAAGTAAAAAGGTGCTTTTGAATCTTCTGGTTAAGGATTGATTCAAAAGAATTTGATAGACAAAAAAGTAAAGCTATAGGACGGTAGTTCGAGCTATTGGAACGGTCACCCTTCTTAGCCACAGGCTGTATGAAGGCGTAATTCCAGCAGGAAGGAAAGGTAGATGTTGACAGGCAGAGGCGAAAAAGTTTGACCAGGCAGGGTGACAGCACGGAGGCACAGTTTTTAAGGACACTAGGAGGCACTCCATCAGGTCCATAAGCCTTCTGAGGATTGAGGCCAGAGAGGGCATAGAAAACATCATTTTGAAGAATCTTTATAACAGGCATAAAAGAGTCAGAAGGGGGATGAGTAGGAGGAATATTCTCAGAATCGTCCAGAGTGGAGTTTTTAGAAAAAGTTTGAGAGAAGAGTTCAGCCTTAGAGATAGATGAGACGGCAGTGTTGCCGTCAGGACTGAGGAGTGGAGGGAAAGATGAAGAAGTGAAGTTGGAGATGTTTTTGGCTAGATGCCAAAAGTCACGGGAAGAGTTAGAGAAAGCAAGGTTTTGGCATTTTCTATTAATAAAAGAGTTTTTGGTTAGTCGGAGAATAGATTTGGCACGATTCCAGGCAGAAATGTAAAGTTCATGGTTAGCATTAGTTTGAAGGCTCTGGTACCTTTTGTGAGCTGCCTCTCTATCATTGACAGCACGAGAACAAGCGTGATTAAACCAAGGATTTTTAGCATGAGGAGTAGAGAAAAAACGAGGAATGTATGCCTCCATTCCAGAGACAATCACCTCTGTGATGCGCTGAGCACACACAGAGGGGTCTCTATCCTGGAAGCAATAATCATTCCACGGGAAATCGGAAAAGTACATCTTCAGGTCGTCCCACCGAGCTGAAGCAAAATGCCAGAAGCATCGCCTCTTCGGTGGGTCCAGAGGGTGTACAGGAGCGATAGGACAGGATACAGAAAAAGATTGTGATCGGAGGAGCCCAACGGAGAGAACAGTTTGACAGAAAAAGCAGAAGGGTTTGAGGTAAGGAAGAGGTCAAGAATGTTGGGCCGGTCTCCAAGACGGTCGGGAATACGTGTAGGGTGCTGGACCAACTGCTCTAGATCGTTGAGAAGAGCAAAGTTGTAGGCTTGTTCACCAGGATGGTCAGTGAAAGAGGATGAAAGCCAAAGCTGGTGGTGAACATTGAAATCTCCTAGGATGGAGATTTCAGCGAAGGGAGAGTTGGTCAAGATGTACTCCACTTTAGTTAGTAGAGTTAGGTGAGAGATAAACAGCACAGATGTATTTAGTAATAGAATGACAATGAAGTCTTAGCCAGATGGTGGAAAATTCAGAAGAGTCAAGGTCGTGGGCACGAGAAAAGATGTCGTTGCGCACGTAGGCGCAACATCCAGCTTTGGATTGAAATTTAGGAGAGAGATAGTAGGAGGGAACAGAGTAGAGGTTGCTGTCAGTAGCCTCAGAAACTTGTGTTTCGGTGAGGAAGAGAAGGTGAGGTTTAGACGAAGAGAGATAGTGTTCCACAGAATGAAAATTAAAACGAAGACCGCGAATGTTGCAGAAATTGAGAAGAGAAAGGTTCGAGGAGTTATCAAGACACCTCTCGGGTCGGCAGCCAGAAGGGGAGTCCTCCTTGGGGGAATTTGTGCCCCCCCCCCCCCCCACAGGCGGGGACTCCGAGGCAAAGTGAAGATGCGCCATTTTGAAATTTGAATTTTGGGAAAAGGTGTATATGTTGTGTGAATGTAGTGTGGTGTGGATAGAGAGAGGATCTGTCTTTAGAGAGCATGCTGAACTACTCTCCGGTGTTGGTGAGACAATAGGGAAACGGTTAGTGAGGACATGGGAAGGGTCTTTGGAGGGCTTCAGCTCCCTTCTCACCTCCCATATATACCTCACCGGGAGTGGCTTGCGCCCGTTCGGTAGGTGTCTTCCTACCTACTCCAGCCGAATATCCGAAGATGATCTTGCCGTCGACGGTGGAAACTCTTGCGCTGCAGTCCCTGTTAATGCACCGCCAGCACATCCGCTCGCTTTGTTCTTTATTCTTCGTAAACACATGGTGTCCGACGATCAGCTTTAAGTTGCCCCTGTACGCTGGTATGATAGGTGATGGAGGAGGGGGATACTCGTCACTCAGCTCAGCATATGATGAAACACCCGGTTCTGGGTAAGGTGTTAATTAAGCAAAGCTTTGACATCTTGCTCCATGATGATGAGGCTGATAAGTACTGACTGACGTGAGAGGTCACCACACTTTATATGCCTCGTGTCGCAGAGGGTGTGGGCAGGTGGGCGTGACTGCCATGGCTCCTGACCTGACCTGACTTCACTCCGCATGACCTTTTAGGACCCTTGCATAAAACAAGGGTATTTAAGGGATCAGGAGTTAATTATCAATTATCAAGATTTAAGATACTTGTCATGAAGGTGTGAAGTGATTTTTCAAGATTTTCAACCACTGGGTGAGGTTAGTAAAGCCACCACAGCCTGACAATCCTTTAATGGAGGCGAGGGCGGATCATGGGGGCGCCTACACCTGTGGGCAGCTGAGCCATGCTCCCCAAACCCTCACGATAAGTAACTTTTGTGATGTACGTAAAAGACACCATAAATATAACTCATACGAATTTAATTTTGATATAAACATTATGATATATCAAAAACAAGTGAACATTCCAGCATTAGGTATTTATACTGAAATTCAGAAAAGTGGTATTCATATTTTACAGTGATAGAGCTTACATTTTTTACTCTCACCGGAGTTGTAAGGTGGGTAAGTAATGTAACAATTATGTTTATATAATAACTTGAAGGTACGAAAGTAGAAAATACGCTATTTTCTTAACAAAGATAAATAAGTTAAGCTTTTCACGAGCGGCAGCACTCATGGCGAGAAGCATTGACGTGGAAATAAAGTCCAAATTTTAATACAAACACAATAATGTTAGAAAGTACACCCAGGAGATATATATATATTGTTACGAATGTGCTGTATGTGAATTATTGTATGTGTAATGTGATGAAATTGTAGCATGATGCAATGTTAGCTCAGCATGGTGCAACTCTACTTGTTGGGACAAGAGAGACAGAGGGGAGCCCGGGGCCTCCGGCCGCCGGGCAGGAAGTGCTGAGTCGGCAGAGTGGAGAGTGGCGAGCGAGAGGCGCTGAGGGGTGGTTGAGAAGACGCGTGTCTGGGCTTAAAGAGTGTTGAGCTGCTCCGCTCGCGAGCTGTGTGCATCCGGTGAGCGTGACTGCCGTGCCCCTGTACTGTGCCTGATTGATTAACTGTTCTGTGCCCTTGAAAGTTGCTGTACTGTGTGAGGAACCTGTCATTAAACTAGAACTTAGTGTTGAACGTGTATCCTTTGTGCCCTGCCTGTTCCCTCCTCCCCTCGGTGTTCTGTGTGGGCCGCTGTGAGTGACTGGTGCCCGTGTGGTTGTTCTGGTGAGGATCACGCCGCCTGCTTGCCCGTGGATGGTATGTGGTAGGGGGGGTAGCGTAACATTTGGTGTCAGGAGTGGGATAAGTGAACAGTGAAGCGCGCCGAGTGTCATGGCGTCCCCCAATGGTCGCCGTGAGGGTGAGGAGACGGGCAAGGCCGAGGCTGACCCGGGTGATGCGAAGCCGAGCCAGATGAACTTGTTCGCTGCCATGCTGGCCAGTATGAGGCAGGATTTGGATCAGAGGGCAGACGAGAGGGCACGCGAGCAGGCGCAGAGGGCAGAAGAGAGGGCTCGCGAGCAGGCGCAGAGGGCTCGCGAGCTGGCTCAGAGGGCAGAAGAGAGGGCACGCGAGCAGGCTCAGAGGGCAGAAGAGAGGGCAGACGAGCAGGCACGCCATCTTGCCGATATCCTCCAGAGCTGTTTCTCGTCGCTGAAGGTGGAAACCCAGCAGTACACCGACCAGGGCTGCGACAGCGCGAGGAGTGAACGGCTGGAGGAGGTGCGGACCCAGGAAGGCGAGGTCCGAGGCCTGAGGGAGGCGGAGGGGCAGCTGCGAGAGATGGCACCGTCGCACGCGGAGAAAGAAGGCTCAGTTCTGGCAGGAAGCCCCGGGGCGGCGGTCCTGCAGGGGCCTATCTGGAGCCCCTGGCAAGGACTCCTGGAGCCTGGTAGCGTCGTGGCGGAACCAGTAGCTGCCGCAGGAGGTTGGGGAGCCCCCGCCTCGTTGCCTCCCTCACCCCCTCCCTCTCCTCCATGCCAGCCGGCTCGCAGGTCACGTAGTCCGCTCTCTCTCCCATGGCAGCAGCGAGAGGTGGCAACGTGGTGCGGGGAGGAACAAGAAGCGTCACGTGTGCTGGCGGCGGGTGCACGGGTGGCGGACTGGCGGGGCTCCGCGTGGGGCCCCTGGCAAGGGCCCCTGAAGCCTGGTGGCGTCGTGGCGGAGCCGGTGGAGGCTGCAGGAGGCTGGGGAGCCGTCGGAGCCGCTCCCTTGGGTCCAGCTGGTGCTGGAGTCGGACCCATTAACCCTGCCTCGTTGCCTCTCTCACCGCCTCCCTCTCCGCCATGCTGGCCGGCTTGCAGCCCACGTGGTCCGCCCGCTCCCCGCTGCGGCCCCTCAGCCTCCCGGCGCTCAGGGAGGCTTAAGCCAGCGGGGCACGACGGGAAGTTGGCATGGGAGGCCCAGTTCAAGATGCCAGCTGCTACCCAGGGCTGGGGCGAGGATGAGAAGGCGCTGCAGCTGACAACAGCGCTACGGGGCTCAGTGGACGGGCCCGGCCGCTTGGTGGGGAGCGCCGAGAGGACCTTGGGGCGGCCTGACATGCCGGCCGCTACACGACTCCAGGACGCGCCACAGAGGCTGTGTGGCGTCACGGGGCACTGCGTGCAGTGTGAGGGCCCAGTGGAGGCTCGTATCGGCGTAGGCAGCGCTGTGGAGCGCCGGCCGATGGACGTCGCCGATCGAGACGAGCCGTGCTTGCTGGGCCTCGACTACCTGACGCAGGCCAGTAAGGCTCGTGGTGGCCTCGGACGGGAGCTGGAGAGGGTGACCGGAGAGGTGCCCTTTGCTCCCAGGAGGTTTTCGAGCATGGCTGCGTGGGGAGGTAGTCACAGCCGGGCGAGGGCACCTTGCCCCGAGGGTGGAGGCCAGGAGCCGGTGTCGACTGTCCCGAGCGTCACGTGGAGCGGATGGCGTGGAAGAGCCCACTGAGGACTGGCGGCTGGTCGACGGCGTGGCTGACAGGCGGAGCCCCTTGGGGGCGCGAGAAGAGACTGTGGAGGACGTGGTGGAGGACAGACTGATTTATGTGTATTGCATGTATTTTTCTGTGTTCAATGCTCGGCCGGGAGCTCAGGCTACCGGTGGATTTGGCCACGGGGCGGCCTCCCGACGTGAGCTTGCCCACCGTCACCTCTGGCTTCGCAGCGGCACTGCAGGAAAGCCTGGCTGAGGTGCACCGACGCGTACGGGGCAAGCTCAAGGGGCAGGCCAGGCCATGAAATGAAGGAGACATACTGCCGGCGCAAGAGGGATGTGAGCCCCAGCAGCAGCGAAGGGGACGTGTCAGAGGTCGACCACGGGGCGAACGAGAACATGGGCGGTGCGGGCGAAGCGGCAGATGTCAGTGACGACCCTGAGCAAGGACTTGGGGCCGATGACGCCGCTCTGGGTGCCACCGCCTGCCTGCCGCCGCCCGCATCCCAGCGGCGCCCTCGGCGAGAGAGGCGACTGCCGGGATGGTTAAGAGACTTTAGGGATGTTCCAGGGGACTGATTAGTTTGATTTATTTCATGTTTTGTTTGTTGAATGTTGGGGCAGCCGGGTCGACTGCCTTCTGAAGGGGGAGATAGTGTTACGAATGTGCTGTACGTGAATGATTGTATGTGTAATGTGATGAAATTGTAGCATGATGCAATGTTAGCTCAGCATGGTGCAACTCTACTTGTTGGGACAAGAGAGACAGAGGGGAGCCCGGGGCCTCCGGCCGCCGGGCAGGAAGTGCCGAGTCGGCAGAGTGGAGAGTGGCGAGCGAGAGGCGCTGAGGGGTGGTTGAGAAGACGCGTGTCTGGGCTTAAAGAGTGTTGAGCTGCTCCGCTCGCGAGCTGTGTGCATCCGGTGAGCGTGACTGCCGTGCCCCTGTACTGTGCCTGATTGATTAACTGTTCTGTGCCCTTGAAAGTTGCTGTACTGTGTGAGGAACCTGTCATTAAACTAGAACTTAGTGTTGAACGTGTATCCTTTGTGCCCTGCCTGTTCCCTCCTCCCCTCGGTGTTCGGTGTGGGCCGCTGTGAGTGACTGGTGCCCGTGTGGTTGTTCTGGTGGGGATTACGCCGCCTGCCTGCCCGTGGATGGTGTGTGTGGGGGGGTGGCGTAACAATAGAGAGAGAGAGAGAGAGAGAGAGAGAGAGAGAGAGAGAGAGAGAGAGAGATTTACATAGAAAATCAGACCACACAGACCCCATGGTCCAGACTTGGTGGTCTGTCCTTAAACCTAAGTGATTTTACATTAATCAGAAGACTCCAAAACGTTGCACTTGTACTCTAGTTGATATTAAGTTGAAGGAAGTGACGGTCGAGCTTATTTTTGAAGGAGTCAATCGTGTTACACTGGACCACTGATGGTGGAAGCTTATTCCATTCTCGCACTACAACGTTGGTGAAGAAAAATTTTGTGCAGTCTGAATTTACTTGTCTACATCTGAGTTTTACGCCATTGTTCCTCGTGCGCAGACTGTCATCGATCATAAACAATGTTGATCTGTCTACATTCGTGAAACCATTAAGTATTTTAAAACATTCGATCAGTTTTCCTCGGAGGCGACGTTTCTCAAGAGAGAACATGTTAAGGGTAGAAAGCCTTTCTTCGTAGGATTTGTTGCGCAAGGAAGGGATAATTTTCGTTGCCCGACGCTGAACACCTTCTAATTTAGCAATATCCTTTGCATGGTGGGGGGACCAAAACTGTACCGCATATTCCAAGTGGGGTCTGACTAAACTGTTGTAGAGCGGGAGTATTACATCTTTATTCTTGAATACAAAGTTTCTTTTAATGAAGCCCAACATTCTGTTCGCTTTATTTGCTGCATCGATGCATTGCTGTGAGAATTTGAGGTTTGACGCGATTTTGACCAAGTCTTTGACGCATTGAACGCTTTTGAGTTTAACGCCGCGCATTTCGTATTCGAACTTCTTATTCCTCGTTCCAACTTGAAGGACCTGGCACTTGTCTACGTTAAGGGCATCTCCATCTATCCGACCAAGCTGAAATTTTGTGCAAATCCTCTTGGAGGCTTTGCCTGTCTTCGTCAGTGAGAACCGAGTTACCAATCTTTGTGTCGTCTGCAAATTTACTAATGCGGTTATTGAGTCCAACATCCACGTCGTTGATGTAAATAATGAAGAGCACTGGGCCAAGGACCGAGCCCTCAGGACGCCACTAGTGACAGGCGCCCACTCTGAGTTAAATCCGTCAATCACTACTCTTTGTTGTCTGTTGCTCAACCAATTCGCGATCTATTGGTTTACTTGACCGTCAATACCTATTTGCTTTAATTTGTAAAGTAATTTATGATGCGGGACTTTATCAAACGCTTTCTGAAATCAAGATAGACTACGTCCAGTGATTTGGTTACGTCATAAACAGTGAAGAGGTCGTTATAAAAGGTTAATAGGTTTGATAGGCAGGATCTTTTGTTTCGGAAGCCATGTTGTGAGTCCCCAATCAATGAGTGGCTTTCAAGGTAACTCACAATTTTGTCTCTAATTATGCCCTCAAGTAGCTTACCTACAACCGAAGTTAGACTAATGGGCCTGTAATTACCTGGTACTTTTTGTCTCCTTTCTTGAAAATCGGTGTCACGTTAGCCTTTTTCCAATCTGAAGGACGATCCCTTGTCGCAAGGACATATTGAATACGGTTGTGAGGGAGGAGAGTATTTCGCTCTTCGTTTCTTTCAGCAGAGTTGGATATACTTTGTCAGGTCCAGGACTTTTATTTGTTTTAAGTGAATGGAGAGCTTTAAGGACTTCATCGGTTGTTATTTCAAAATTAGGCAATGCATGCTCGAGATTTACAATAGTACTGGTGTTGGTGGTAGCGAGAGGAAGACTGTTAGTATTAAACACCGAGGAAAAGTAATTGTTTAAGAGGTTTGCAATGTGTTGGCTGTCAGTCACTAGTGCACCGTCGCTGTTTGTTAAAGGTCCAATACCACTTTTGATCGCCTTTCTGTTGTTTATGTAACTGAAGAAAGATTTCGGGTTATTTTTACAGTTGGCTGCAATATTTTCTTCATATCTACGCTTTGCCTGACCTACTAGTCTTTTTACTCGTCGCATCGCATCAATATAAAGTATAATGTTCTCGGGCGTGCTCTGTTCTTTCTTTAACCTGTAAAACAATTTTCTCTCATTGACTGATTGTTTAATTTCGCTATTAAACCACGGTGGGCTGTTATTAGTGTTAATTCGCTTCGCACAAGGGGACGAATGTGTTCTGCTGAGTGAGTAAGTGATTTTAAGGCTTAGCCAGGCTTCCTCTACGTTGCCGTCATCTGATAGTTGTATTTCTGTTAGTTTTGTCGGATTTCTACGAAGTTAGCTCTTTTGAAATTGGGCACCTTTACTTTATTTTCAGTCACTGATGATTGAGCTTTAATGTCGACGCGCACTAATTTATGATCGCAAGAACCGAGGTGTTCTCCTACCGTGACACTACTGACAAGGTTATCTTGGGTCGTTATAACAAGGTCGAGTATATTATTTTGTCGAGTTGGCTCAGAAACCATTTGGCTTAGATAATTTTCTTCTAGAAATTCGATCATTCTATGTGACTCGCCTTCTGTACCTGACAGTGTCGCCCAGTCGATATAGGGGAGGTTAAAGTCTCCTAATATCAGTGAGTCGCTGTTATTAAGTGACTGCCTTAAGATGCTGTACATTTCAAGGTCGTCATCGAGTGATTGCCCGGGAGGTCTGTAGGTGACAGATATATTTAAATTGACTTTGGCAATGTTTACTCGCACGCACAAATGTTCAACGTTACTGTTTCCGGTGTTTTGTCAGTGGGTTGCAAATAGCTTTTGACATAAAGGGCGACGCCACCGCCTCTACGGTTTACACGATCTTTGTTGAAGAGTCTGTAGCCATCTATGTTGTATTCGGAACTTAAATCAATATTTGTGGTGTCGATAAATGTTTCGGTTATAGCAATTATGTCAAATTTTTCTGTTAAAGCAAGACATCTCAGTTCATCAAATTTGTTTCTTAGGCTACGCGCATTGAAACTAAGGATTTTTAAGTTATCTAGAGGCTTGGTAATAGAGGTGGTGGTACTTGCGGGATCACGGTTACGGGTTTGTTGCGATGCACGGCGTCTATTTACACGGGCGGGGTGGAGGGACGTGGCCGTGACTCGTTTTTGGCTCGGATGACACGCACTGCTTCGTTGAGGAGCCTTCCGAGTCTGGCTGCCCCGATGGGAGAAAGGTGCAATCCGTCCCTGTGGAAGAGCTCATTTTGTCCATAGAAATTGTCCCATGCGTTTAGGAACTCCACGTCAAGCTCCCTACAAAGAGTCTGTAAGCGGTTGTTTAGGCTGAAGGCCTTGCTGAAAAAGTCGCTCTCCGCCCAAGTCCGTGGTAGAACTCCTGAGATCAAAATGTTAGGGGATTTAGTCTTATACTGCTGGATGAGCCTACGGTACTTCTCCAGGAGTTCCTCAGACCGGGTCGTGGTGACGTCGTTCGTACCTGTGTGAATAACAAACAGTGAATCATTAGTAGCCTGGGGGGAGATCTCCTCAAAAGCAGCAGTTATGTCGTCGATCCCAGCACCAGGATAGCAATAGTTCCGTCTTCGACGAGGAACTCTGCCGCAGAACTCAACGACCTGCTGGCGAATCATGGAGTCACCCACCAGGAAGGTGCTCTCATGCTCGTCCTCCTCCTCCAGAATGGCAAACCTGTTGAAGCAATGAACAGGATAAATCGCTTGTCTGGCTGGTTTGGCTCCTCCATTCACGACGGTGAAGCCATCATGGTCGGTGCCACTAGCATCCTCCCGTTGCGTGGTGTTGTCCGCTGGTGTCGACGGTACCGCTGAGGGCAAGGGGGCGGTTGGAGAAGGGTTTGGCACCACAGCAACGTTAGCCTGGATGAATTCCTGCAAGGAGGCAACAGTGCGAGAAAGCTCTATTATTTTATTCTGACCTGCTTCCATCTTCTCTTCTTGCTCCTGCAGTCTGGTCTCGAGATGCTGCCTGGTGAGAGAAAGCTCTATTATTTTATTCTGGCCTTCTTCCATCTTCTCTTCCTGTTCCTGCAGTCTTGTCTCGAGATGCTGCCTGGAGAGACACAGTCGACAGACAGCAGAACGCCCTGTAAAAAAGTGAGCTGAGAAGTTACCGTTACAAGTACTGCACTTCTTAGGTGCCATCTTAGCTGAAATGAAAGAGATAAAAACACAGAGTGAAGGGGATTAGGAAAGGGGGTGAGGTGTGTGAGAGGTAGTTTAGTAATGGAGGAAATGTGAGAGAGAGGAGGAGTAGGAAGGGATGTGAGGTGAGTAAAGAGGGGGAAAGAGAGGTGTGTGAGATCAAGGAGGGTTAGGAAATAGGTGAGGTGGGAGAGAGGAGGAGTAGGAAGGGATATGAGGTGAGTAAAGAGGGGGAAAGAGAGGCGTGAGTAAGGTGTGTGAGATCAAGGAGGGTTAGGAAATAGGTGAGGTGGGAGAGAGGAGGAGTAGGAAGAGATGTGAGGTGAGTAAAGAGGGGGAAAGAGAGGCGGTGAGTGAGGTATGTGAGATCAAGGAGGATTAGGGAATAGGTGAGATGAGTGAGAGGGAGTTTGGGAAAGGAGGTAAGTGGGAGAGAGGAGGAGTAGGAAGGGATGTGAGGTGAGTGAGGTGTGTGAGAACAAGAAAGGTTAAGAAAGAGGCAAGGTAAGGTGGGTGAAGGGATGGGTAAATAGGATGTGAGGTAAGGTGAGTGAGGGGGGGAGGGCTTAGAAATATGTGGAGGTGAGGGAGGAGTAGGAAGGGGTAATCCTCTGGGGGATGAGGAGGAGCAAAAGGGACGTGAGGTGAGCGAGGGTGGGGGGGGGCTTAGGTGAGGTGAGGGAAAGGGGTGTAGGAAGTGTTAATCCTCTAGGGGATTTAAAGAGGGTGTAGTGAGGAGGAGCAGATTGAATCCTCAGGGAATTCAAAGGGTGGGTTGTCGACACACCCAAATCACGCGTGAGACACTCGGGAACACAAAGTCACACTCGGGACACACGAAACACTCAGAAACCCAAGCACAAGCACGACTAAACACCCTCAAGTCACTCGCAAAAACACCGGAAATACAACAGCACACTCAAAACACTCTGAAACCCACGCAGAGCACTATAAACAGCCAAATCACATGCAAAAACACCGGAAACACAACACACTCGAAACGCAGAACACTCGAAAAACAGCCAAATCACACGCAAAAACACCGGAAACAAAACAGCACACTCAAAACACTCTGAAACCCACGCAGTACACTTAGAAGCAGCCAAATCACACGCAAAAACACCGGAAACACAACACACTTGAATCACTCTGAAACCCACGCAGAACACCCGGAAACAGCCAGATCACACGCAAAAACACCGGAAACACAAATCACAGAGGCAACCACAGGCAGAAACCACAAGCGAACACACACCAAACACGTGTCGGGAAATCACAGGCAACACACAAGGTCCACAAGCGAGAACACACAAACGCACGTGAAAGCAAACGCAATCCCAAGAACACGACGAAAACACAGGGCAAGCGATGTTGTGGAGCGCAGCGGGGTGAGGTCACGACCTTCTCTCAGCAGAGGTCGGGTGTAAATGGATATATATATATATATAGAGAGAGAGAGAGAGAGAGAGAGAGAGAGAGAGAGAGAGAGAGAGAGAGAGAGAGAGAGATTGGAGGGGCTGATAGCGTGGGTGTTGATGTATTCTCAGAATAATGGGGGAGCTAGGGTCACTGTGGGAATAAGTGAGGTGTGGTCTGCGACCCAGAGTCTCCGCGACGCTCGGTTCTACAAGAGAAAGGACTCTGCGTCGCGTGAAGAATTTGGCGACGATCGATCCGCGACCTAGAGTCCCCGAAACGCTCAAACCTAGAACCCACTGAACCACTGCTGGCTTGTGTTATGCCATGGCGTCACTGCACACGTATTCCGCGGGTCGGGAAGAGTGCTGATGGTCTGTCAGCGGCCACAGCGGCAGGAGTGCCGCTTCAGGAAACGCCAGCGGTGATACCGATGCCGCGGGGGTTGGGGGCGTCGGTGGGGATGCCGGGAGCCACAGCGGCAGGAAGCTGGTGAGGTGGCGAGTGAACTGGTGTGCCAGGCTGGCGGAGGAGGGAGGCGGCCGTGGGAGGTGCGTGTGGCGGCCAGACAGGCTGAGGTACGGTAGTGAGTCACTCGTAGGGGCGTATGAGCGGTGGCTGGGCAGGGCTGGGCTGGGCTAGGTTGGGCGTGGCGAGGTACTGCGGCGAGGAGGGTGACACCTACTTGGGTGCGGTGCTGCTTGTCGGAGTCATTGGGGCGGCCCGAGGCGAGGGGCGAGGGCAGGAACCTCCACACGAGTCTCCGGTGGCTGGGGCGGGGAGGGCGCGGCGAGATGATGGAGCCTGCCGGGGGCGAAGGAACCTCGGGTCACGTGGGGAGGTCACGAGGCTGGGCGCCGCGAGATGCGGAAACCTGCCGGCGGTGAGGTAGCCTCGAGTCACGAGGTGAAGGCTGGAGGCTGGGCGCGTCCTGCTGTGGGCCGGCGGGTCAACGGGGCGGGGTGGTGGCCGGGGCGTGAGGTGGGGAGAAGACCATGGCCAACAGGGACGGCGGCGCGGGTGTTGGCGTCAGCAGCATGGTCGGCAAGTCGTACCTCATATTAGACTCGGGAGGTCACCAATTGTAGTGGCAGCCTAGGCCACTACATGTGAGCCAAGCATTGCTGCCTGTGTGCTTCCGAAGACAGATACCCAGCTGCTAGAGCTGAGCCGTATGGATCCGCTAAGTTGTGTTCTTAGGTTAAGGAAAGACCTTTAGCCTGTTTGGTGCTCATTTTGTTTGTTGTTGTTGTTTAAAGGTTTATTGTACAAAAAAAAAAAAAAACATACACAAATATACAATAACAAAAATATATACACTTGGTATATGTAATGCGAGGGAGGGGTGACGGGTCATCGAGGTGGAGATGCCGCCCTGAGCACCTCGAGCAGCAGGTCTGATGGAGAGCGCTGGACCAGGAGGCAGCCTTGACCTCCCGGCTGCTCAGCAGGCCGCCAGGTGCAGGCTGGGTGGCGGGCTCTGGGACTGACCTGAGCCGCGCGGTGGCCGGGCACGACAGCAGGTAGTGCACCAGCGGGCGGCGACTGTGCCTACCGCAGTGGGCACACTCCTGCCCCAGCCTGACACGCTGCAGCAGAACCCAGTCTGCCCTAGGCTGCTGCTAGGCGTCATCAAGTTGGTGGTAGCCGGTGGGGATGGAGTACCACGCCGCCTGCTTCTTCCTGCCCTCTTGCTCCCGGTGGCTCTGATGAGTCTGCCAGGCTGCAGCGTGCCTCGCCTCGGCCTTGGCCTGCTGTAGACTGAGCGGCACACGCCTGGTGATGGTGGGGCCCACAGTGGCCCTCTTGGCGGCCTCGTCCGCAGCCTCGTTGCCGCATACCCCCACGTGGCTGGGGATCCAGTGGAACCTGACGGCGGAATTTTCAGTGAAGCTCTTCCCTCTTCGTCGAAGCGTTGCTTAGAGAGTGTGTTTCCGTGAAGAGATATTTTCAAACCCTAGTTTCTCTTCCCCCTTCGAACAATCTTTCCATGTAGTGTTGGTACTACTGCAAATCAAACAAACGTTGAAAACCGAAACATTAATGCATTTTAGGTACATTTCTATAATGGAAAATATTGTGTGGCAAGTACTTATGTAAGCAGTGCTTGATTTACATTGATGGGTTTAATTGGTTGGTATCTGTGGCTATGTTTGCTTCGCTTTGATATCGTCCCGTTACCTGTGGGCGGAGCTTAGGAGACCTCGTTAGAATAAACTGCTTTTATTTTCTTTATTTTCCTCCTGTTCCATGAGATCTCTTTCTCCCTTCGTTATTTCTCCCTTGTAAATATATTTTTAACTAGCTTTAGAGCTCCTTCCAGTGGGTGGAAAATGGTATCATCTATATTGCTGAGCTTTGCTAAGCTCCACCCACAGGTGACGTCACGAGTTTGGAGATTGGCTGTGGGAAGCCCAGCACGGAGTACCACATAGCACCACATATTCATACAGACTTGTGAAACATTCGCCCGGAGGCCGAAGCCTAGCTGTCAGTCCGTCACTTTTAAATTTGTCCCAGCACTCTTCATGCTTATGGTTTGAAGTGCCCGCCCTACAAATGCTTAAAAAGGAGAATTGTTGTGAATAGTTGAGTCTGAAGGGCGGGGCATGCTGGCTTGGAGGTGCGTTCCAGTGTTGGCTTAAATTATCATGGGAACCGTGAAGTCTTGAATAAACAGAAAAAAATAATGTTTCTCGCATTGTATGACTTTTTATATAAGGCCTAGAAAATTTAAATTGTTCTTATACCCAATTAATAATACAGCAACATGGAAAAATGTTGTAATAAAGCATTGAATGTGCGAAGATATTAGCGAAGAGCGGGCCTTCACCTCCTCTTCGTCAAGAGAGGAAATTAGTTCATTTCTTTCCCGCTCGCCGTTTCGCGCGCTGCATCAAAGACACTCCTCGTCACTGAGCATACCGTTTGGTCCACGAACCCTCGTTTCCTTGCGGGAAGGGGGAAGAGATAGTAGTATGTAATGGTGACAGTGACGGGACCAAAATAATTCGCAAGCATAATCAAGAATTCGCAGCAAAAAAAATTACGTCGAAAAATTTTATACGTCGAATTTCCCGGCCGGGGCAGCCGGCCGGGGCAGTCAGCCGGGCGGCCAGCCAGCCGCGCGGGCAGCCAGCCGCCGAGGGGACCTCCCCACTACCCAACCGGGGAGTGGTCATAAACCTACCCAAAGTGACCATCCCCCCCCCCCACCCCACCCCCCCGCCCCACCCCACCCCACCCCAAACACCCACCACCTTCCACGCCATCGTGTCTCCCCGGAGGCCTGAGCGTCACCCTCCTGCCGGGGATTGGTTAGGGGCGTCCTTTCGCGCCGCGCCGGGGCGTCGCCCTCCTGCCGGGGATCGGTTAGCGCGAGCGGTGCCTAGTTCAGGGGATCGGGTAGGGCGTCCTTTCGCCCCAGTGCCGGGATCGGTTAGGGCGTCCTTTCGCCGTGCCGGGCGTCGCCCTCCTGCCGGGGGATCGGTTAGGGGCGTCCTTTCGCGCCGTGCCGGGGCGTCCTTTCGCCCCAGTGCCGGGGGATCGGCTAGGGGCGTCCTTTCGCACCGTGCCGGGGCGTCACCCTCCTGCCGGGGGATCGGTCCTTTCGCACCGTGCCGGGGCGTCACCCTCCTGCCGGGGATCGGTTAGCGCGAGCGGTGACTTGTTGGGCGGAGGCCTGTGGCTACCTTTCCCCCTCCCTCTCCCTCTTCCCCTCCCGCTATTGATTTTTTTTTCCAGTTTGCCAGCATGTGTGTGCGTGTCCCCCTCTATTCCCCACCCCTCGCGAGCGGTGACTTGATGGTCAGTCTGAGGGTACCATTACCCCTCCCTCTCCCTCTACCCGCTATTGATTTTTCAGTTTGCCAGCATATGCGTGTGTGTGTGTGTGTGTGTGTGTGTGTGTGTGTGTGTGTTACTGTTGATTTTCATATTGACTGGAGTTATATCGATTGTCTTTTCAGTGAGGGGTAGGAACGGGAAAAGTAGATTTTATACATTTTTATTGAAATATAGTGGAAAAAAATGGTATGACAAGTTATTATATTACCTTAATCTAGTCTATTTTATTTGTTCTTTCTTAATCCAGGCTAATTTGTTCTTTCTTAATCCAGACTAAATACATGCTAAGCCTAAAAACAAAAACACACAATCGCCATAAAAAAAAAGACATATTACAAACTCACACCGTACAGGCTCAAAGAAATACAATGGAAACCCACCCATCCTACCCTTTTTTTTTTCCCTCCCCCAAAATAAATCCTAATTGAAAGAGACATATTACAAACTTATGTCGTACATGCCCAAAGACAGCCCATAAAAGGATGACAACACGAGTACATATACAAATGAAGAAAAAAAATACACAACACAAGTACATATATATAAAAAATAATACACACAGAGCGAGTACATATATAAAAAAAAATGATTGTTAAGCACTAAATATAGGAGTCTCATCAAGAACATTTATAATATTATTCACGTCCATGCTATGAGAAAAATTCAAAGAATTGAAAGCTGAAGGAAGGTCAGTGCTTGAGAAGCTTTCATTTGTTTCGTCCGCACAAGCCGCATTGGAAGGGCCCGGTTGCATATTTCTGGACTGTACCACAGTACTGCGCGCTGCAGTGAGGACGAATGGAAGACACCGTTTGAGGAGAGACTTAACTAGACCTCGCCGACGCTCACCTTAACCTCTCTCTCTCTCTCTCTCTCTCTCTCTCTCTCTCTCTCTCTCTCTCTCTCTCTCTCTCTCTCTCTCTCTCTCTCTCTCTCTCTCTCTCTCTCTCTCTCTCTCTCTCTCTCTCTCTGTGTGTGTGTGTGTGTGTGTGTGTGTGTGTGTGTGTGTGTGTGTGTGTTTTCGTATCGCTTCTGTGTGTGTGTGTGTGTGTGTGTGTGTGTGTGTGTGTGTGTGTTTTCGTATCGCTTCTGTGTGTGTGTGTGTGTGTGTGTGTGTTTTCGTATCGCTTCTGTGTGTGTGTGTGTGTGTGTGTGTGTGTGTGTGTGTGTGTGTGTGTGTGTGTGTGTGTGTGTGTGTGTGTGTGTGTGTGTGTGTGTGTGTGTGTGTGCTCTCTCTCTCTCTCTCTCTCTCTCTCTCTCTCTCTCTCTCTCTCTCTCTCTCTCTCTCTCTCTCTCTCTCTCTCTCTCTCTCTCTCTCTCTCTCTCTCTCTCTCTCTCTCTCTCGGTTATATATTTTAAAGTGGGATCAATAAAAAGCGTTCTTTTAAGGAGTAAACATACGCTTATATTAGATAAATTTCAAAAGCATGCTCTTAATATTATTGTGTGTGTGTGTGTACGTGTGTGTGTGTGTGTGTGTGTGTGTGTGTGTGTGTGTGTGTGTGTGTGTGTGTGTTTATATAATAATATATATATATATATATATATATATATATATATATATATATATATATATATATATATATATATATATATAGTGTGTGTGTGTGTGTGTGTGTGTGTGTGTGTGTGTGTGTGTGTGGTCCTAATGGCTACTCCTGTGCGACTTGGCATTAGTGTTTTTGCAATATTTTCAGCTAGATTTCTTGGCCTCTTTGTCTTTGCATTTTGCATCAAAGAGTTAGGTTTTCTTCCTTTTCCGAGAGGTGCTGCGCCCTTCGGTTTTCCCTGTCCCCTTCGAGCAATTGATGCTGGTTGGCACCGAATTTTTCCTCGGCCAGCTCCAGTAGTAGTGACATCAGTTCCCAAAGTGTACAGCATGCTGTTTAGCATGTTTGAATTTTTTATCTTTCTTATCCTTTTTACTGCTGCGGCGAAAGCTGCCACGGTATGTTCATCTCCGTGTTTTTCCGTCGCATCTTGTACAGCAGCGACAAATTCTGAAATATCTAAACACCGTTCTTCCTTTATTTTCATGACTTGTTGTGGTGGTTCAGTGTCCTCTTCTCTCTCTTCTGGAAAAACAGTTGTTTTGCCGACAGCCTCCACTTCTGGCGGTGGTTCTAACAACCCTCTGAAAAAAGTTTCTGGAGGGGTGTTCTCTTCTCCGACTGCCACTGACGCCAGCCACCGCCTGTTTTCACTTGTTGCAGCGAATACTTGGGGGAGGGCTGTCATGCTGTGTTCTGCACAGGCGACTTGGTGTTTACAGAGAGCATCATTTTGTCCCACGTTACATTCACAGAAGCCAGCCTTCACATCTACAGCATACTCAAGGGATGCAGCAGACTGGCTCCTCACAGTATATCTTCCGTTGCCTAGGGAAGTGATAGCGTCAAGGGACAGTGTCCCCATACTTACATTTTTTGTCCTCCGCCTTCCTACAGCAACGTCTATTAATCTCTTCTTCATATAAGAGTAAAAAATTTCAACCATGAAAATCATGAGCTGAACGGTGTTATATGCCTTGCACCTGAAAAAAAGAAAAAAGAAATGTGACACGATGTACACACACACACACACACACACACACACACACACACACACACACACACACACACACACACACACACACACACACACACACACATGTGCATAATGAGAGAGAGAGAGAGAGAGAGAGAGAGAGAGAGAGAGAGAGAGAGAGAGAGAACACACACACACACACACACACACACACACACACACACACACACACACACACACACACACACACACACACACACATCCATCATGTGCATAATGAGAGAGAGAGAGAGAGAGAGAGAGAGAGAGAGAGAGAGAGAGAGAGAGAGAGAGAGAGAGAGGTAAGGTGAGCGTCGGCGAGGTCTAGTTAAGTCTCTCCTCAAACGGTGTCTTCCATCCGTTCTCACTGCAGCGCGCAGTACTGTGGTACAGTCCAGAAATATGCGGCCCGGTTGTGGCGCGAGATTTTCTTCAGCGGCCGCAGCTGCTGCACGCCGCGCTGGTGGGTCTTCAAAGACGAGTTTCTTGGTCACAGAGAGATTTTTTTTCATTGGTTTTCCCCGACCGTACGCCGCTGCTGAGGAGAAGAGACCCGCCTCACGTTTGGCCACCTGAAGTTTTTTTCTCCCAACTTTATGGAGGCTCTTCTGAGACAGTCTTGGGTCCCGGTGTTCTTGCTGCTTCGGCAAATTATTCTTTGTCATTCTTCGCCGCCGTTCTTGTCCCCGGTCGCGATCTTGTCGTCTCTGGTGCGTCTCCTGCTGCTCGCTACGCCCCTGCTGCTGGAGCTGCCGCAACACTTCCGCCATATGCTGCATTTTTTTTTCCAGTCGTGATTGACGCATTTCATGATCTTTTTGCTGCAGACGACTTCGCCGCCGCTCTCGCGATTCAGCGCCCGACGGAGAGTCAAGACACACCATCACCGAAGCGTGTCTGTTGTTGTTGCCGTGGACTTATGAAAAGATAGAGAAACATTATTAGACAAAAAAATCAATCTCTCTCTCTCTCTCTCTCTCTCTCTCTCTCTCTCTCTCTCTCTCTCTCTCTCTCTCTCTCTCTCTCTCTCTCTCTCTCTCTCTTGTAAGAATAAAAAAAATACTTACTATGCGTTACGCTGGCCGGTGGGTCGTTCTTCAGATGAGACACTGGTAATGGAGGTATCACATCCTTCAGAAGTCGCAGAAGTCCTTCCCTCAGCACACGCCGCCCCATTTTACCGACACCTCCCAACGCGCCGCGGTTGTTGTTGCCCAATGACTCGCCCGTGATGTGTTCACCGGTAGACTTGGGAGTTTCTGGAACATCCCCCACCTCACCACCACCAACATCCGCTGAAATGACAAGAAATATATATATATATATATATATATATATATATATATATATATATATATATATATATATATATATATATATATTTTTTTTTTTAAACACACACACACACACACACACACACACACACACACACACACACACACACACACACACAGCGCTGGTGCGCGCACAAAAAAAAAATAAAAGAGTAGGATATCTCACCACAGTTTCTGTGATTAGATGTGTTATCCACGGCTTCAGCTTGGGATGTGTTATCCATGGCTTCAACTTCTAATGCGGCTTGGCCCATGATCTGATCGTCAACATCGTCAGCATGAAGAGTTGCAGCGGCAGCGTGGGGCTGTTGTTGTTGTTGTTGTTGTAAGTTCATGACGGCGAAGACTTCCTCCATGATGCTCCTCTCGCAACGTTAGGGGACTGACTAAGCTACCCGGGGTTATTTGGGGCATATGCGCACACTACCACAAGCCTTTTCTTCTTCCGAGGCTACCCCAGGTTATAGGGGACACGCCCACACAAGTATGCAAACACGCGCGCACATGCCCAAAACCACAAGCCATTCTTCTTCCGAACAATAGGAAAGCGTGAACAAACTCACACCCACCCGGTCACGTCGCACGAAAAAAAAAAACATAATCCTGTTCTTAATAACTACATATAACTACACACACACACGCCATAAATGAATAAGCTACATGCTACTTCTCTACATTTTGTTACACATAGGAAAGCGTGAACAAACTCACGCCCATCCGGTCACGTCGCACGAAAAAAAAAAAAAAAGAATCCTTGTTCTTAATAACTACATATAAATGCACACACACGCCATAAATGAATAAGCTACATGCTACTTCTCTACATTTTTTACACACACGCACATTGTAGCATTTAATAAGTTAGCCACATATCTTAGAAATACAATGCTTGTAAGTCAGTCCTTGACTAGATTGACAAAATGTTTTTATACATGGGGGCATTTTAAACATTCTATAAGCATATGTTAACACCTTTCTGTCATTCTTCAAAAAATTTCCTAAATCATAATTATCTTTAAAAAACTGACTAGTCCTCTCTAAGCCTATTTTATTACATAAGTATACGAATTGAATGCAATACACGCCACACACCAGAGTTTTGTCCGACTGTAATCTTGTGGCAAGTTTAAAAACAGGATAATCTTTATGCTTATTTAAGAAACTTCGAAAGTACTTAGAATATAATGATGGGGTCAGGGCGTATGTGTCGAAGAAATATATACACTTATCACTAACATAGAACACCACCCAGTGACCCATTTTCGAAGCTTGCGACGCGCCTAACACATTAGCAATAAAGACAATGGGCTTGTCTGACTCACTCCTTAGATTTAATTTCGCTACATCGTCAGCGGGAAGACAGCCTAAGAAATATATATTATTGTGATAAAGTCTTCCTTGTAGAGCTTTCATAATTTGTTGATTATTCATTATGCTCTAGTGTCGCAAGACACGTGCCTCTCCGAGTTGATTGACAACACTCCCTTTGTATCCCCAAAACAGATAATTACTAAATTTTCATCCAAGCCTTTTTTAAGCTAAAGACTTATGCGTAAGTTTCCACTGTGTTCAAGAGGCACTGTGCCTCGTATGTCTTCCGGTTCTGAATAGAAAGGGCATTACACTCTTGGCTAGGTTTGCGAGCGTACTAAAAATACCGCCACCTCTTTGATGTAGTCTTGCAGGATGGGCGAAATGCACAGTTCGAATATTGCCAAAACCACCCCCCACCTGACGTGGAAAGCTACTCAAAAGACTTGAAAATTCACCCTCCGTAGGCGGAAGAAACACTGTTCGCAACGATGACTGCATGACCACTAGTTAAAAAAATATATAAAACGTCATTTTTATAGCTACACAGTGGTTTGTGTCTGTCGCCCATCCCCGGCAGTTGAGGCTATCGCGGGGAGATTCTTCGTCCCCTCTTCCTGCCCCAAGAGCATTACCTTAACGTTATTCAAATCTAGTTGGTGGGCAAAAGATCTTAGCTCCTTCAAGTAGGCCACGTTCCATTCATGATCCATCTTTCCCCTTCATCCTACGCCGGTAGGAAAAATGACTTTTCGAATGTTTTTTTTCTGCTTTACAGAATCACCTAGCTCATTGAGGCAACATTTAAAATTATCGCGTCTGCTTTGCTTGGTGTCCGACATTAAACCGTTCACATAATGCATATCTCTGCTGGTTTCAATAAAATATCTTGACACGTCATTATATTCTACAGATTCACCCTGACAAAATTGAGTCACCATACCCACCACAATGGGATAATTTGATTCCGTGGGTGGTTCCTTCACTACCAGCGACCCCACATTCGGTCTGTCACTCCAAACGACTCTGTTCAAATTATAAAGTTGTTTCCGATTTTCAAAGAGATTAGCATAGCCAAACACTTCAGCCAA
The DNA here is from genome assembly GCF_024679095.1 of Eriocheir sinensis. Lineage (NCBI taxonomy): Eukaryota > Metazoa > Arthropoda > Malacostraca > Decapoda > Varunidae > Eriocheir > Eriocheir sinensis. The sequence continues at coordinate 36,129 of NW_026110799.1, forward strand.
GTCCTTGGCTATACCGCTAAGTTTAAAACTGCTGGCGTTGATGGTGGCTACTAAACACACACTGTCGTCAATTAACTGGCGATCGGTCATTCGCCCCTTCACAGGAATGATGGGATAGTCTGACATGTTTATAGAAAAAATATATATTAATTCTCGCTCTTACTCACGCTTAGAGTCTCCCTGTCCCGCGAGGTCACACAAGTGTCTATATCCCACCCCAAAACAAAATCCTTTTTATACGCGATAATTCTCCCACGTCATACCCGGCATCCGCGCGGGGGCGGAGAAAGAAGGCGTGGGGCGTGGCTTTGCCCGAATTGGGGCACTTCTCCTTCCTCCCCCACCTCCTCCTCCAAACAGTTGCTTCCTTGCCTTATTATTGCGTATAAATGAGGGATCTAAGTTTGTGTTGTGGAAAAGCATTTTAATAAATGGTATATCATCAGCTTTGAAGCCTAATTTGCTGTTGACGTCACTTAAGGTTTGCAATATATCAATGACGTTAAAATTATTAATGGGGCTCAAAAGATTTCCGTTTGTATCCCATGTAATTCCTGGAGTATGTTTCATGAGAGCTAAGAAAGCTTTGGCATAATCCCTTTGAGCTGCTTTCATTCTAACATCAATCCTGTTATCTATGGCGGGTTTCGAATCGATAGTATTGGTGGGGAACGTCGTGCGAGGACCTATGGCCGCTATAGATGGCGGGTGGTTGTTTTGGGTTAATACATCTTGCAGCGCGCGTCTCTTTATATTTTTTAATGCAGTTGACGCCTTGACCGTCGAACCCGACAACGGTTTCCGCACTCTCTTTCTTTTTTCCTCGTCCGTCTTTCTGTTTAGTTTTATGTTACGGCTCCCCGTAGAAGACTTGAGTAAAAATTGTTCTGCTGTTGATTTCGGAATGAGACAATATTCCTTCATTTTGTTAAAAGACCAGTTATGACGCTAGCTGCCAGAGGTAACAGCACAGAGAGTATAGCACCGCCCCGCTGTGTTCGCAGTAGTTTTTTTTTTTTTAGTGTACTTACCCCCTTGTTGGCGAGTTTCCTTATGTGTTTTTTATATTTGTTCAGGGATTTCACAATCTTTGTATTTCGCGTAAGATTAGTGTTTAGGAAATTTAGAAACACTTCTGACAAGCAATCTATATGTTTCTTGTTCAACACTGCAATTACTTTTTTTCCGCTTGTCGGGGGAGAGTTTAGCCAACAACAAAACAAGATCCTTGTGAACAAAGGCGAGGGGAGGTGCTTTTTTTTTTCTTCTTGTTGGTGAATTCGAGGTCATTAGGAAATATCTTGAGCGTCTATCCAACAGTCTTGACTGGGATCATAACCCAACCAAGATACAAAAAAATTGTTTGCGACCGTTCACCACTCTCGATTTTTTATGATGATGGGGAAAACGTCCGGTAGCTGAACTTTGATAAGCTCCTCTTTGTAAAACAAGCCTTGGATGGGTTGATTGGATAAATCTTGCAAGGTATAACCCAATGGGGATTGTCGATAATCCACGCTTGCAATTTTAAATATTTCTTCTGTGTTTTGGATATGAAAGCCTCGGTTAAATTTAGAAGCTTTATCCGCGCCCACGAGTCGAACGTAGTCCCCGATGTTCAGCACACGACTGGCTTTACCTTGACGCTTTTCTCTGTTTTTATAATTATGCATTTTCTTAAACTGACGAATGATTCCTCGCGGGTCCTTCATGGCATGTACTTCGGCTGGGGTTTTCCTAGACGTGCGTGAGGCGTGGTTATAGCTCTCGAGTACCTTCTGCAAGATGGAAATATACTCGAGTTTATTGTGAGCTGTCATATACCTATATATTCGACCTTTATATCAATGATTGCTTTTAGCGCGAGCTCTGTCACCGTTACAGCCACTCGCGTGAGCTCCTTTGTCTGAAACCCAGCCCGGTGGGGAGGAATCTCCATGCCATTCTCGGGGTGGGAGGGTGAGGATAAAGGCAACCGTGGAGATGATGTTGACGCTGCTGGTAGCTGGCGCGATGGGGAGACATTGGTTTCTCTCCTCTTTCTTTTGTTTGATCGATTAACGTTCTCTACGTTGTATTTCCTATATCTTTTTCTCCATAGATTACACGCCACTGGTCTAGTTCCGTGACTATACACACCCTCATCACCACTTTCACTTAAAGTATCCCCGACAACATTATGAGTAGTACTAGCAGTAGTGGCAGTAGTGGCGCGGCTAGTAGAAGCAGTTTGAGATGTCCTCCGCATTTGACGCAGATTCTCAGGTAAATCAGGGTGGCCATAAGCTCTCGTAAAAACACGAGAAGGATTACCCGGCATGCTGTCATCAGAGAGCAGATGCACTCTTTTGTTGTCTAATGCGCTTAAAGTCGCCTTCTCAATGGAGGTAGTGCATACCTGACCTTTCAGGGTGCGGATGCTATAGAGGCGTGCCTTATCCACCCCCGCCCCTTGCAGTACCTGTCTGTATTTTTCATGATTATAGTTTCTCAAACTATAGTGAGGTACCCCTTTAGCTTTTTTTATTTCTGCATCCTCGCCGCTTGAGGGATCATGCAATTTGATAGAGTACATCTTAGGTTTCAGGCAAAGCACTTCCTTTATATGGGCCGCGCCCACTTCTGACTTGACATACCCCGCTTGACCTTTCTTGGAAGTGTCATAGGCGGGGTGGGTGGTGGGGAAGTTACTAAAATCCATTATGGATTTTATGAGTGGAAGCGAATAAAATTCACTGTCTTGGAAGTTAGAGATGCATATGGCAGCCGAATCTGTGTCGCCGTAAATATATGAGACATTCTCTGCGCCACAGGCTTTTCGAAGTGTGTGGTAATAGAAGTCGTACATTTCAACCTTAGAAAGCTCCAAAATCTGATAACCAATGTAATTTGGTTGGTTGATGCGAATGTTCTTCCTTCCTCGAACAACAAGGACTCTGTCGTTACTAAGAGGTATGAGTCTCTTGAATAATGGGTCTCGTAACCTGCGCCGTAGTGCTGGCTTGGAGGTTACAATGTCTGTATTTACGCTATATTTGACTGGATCCATAAGGGTTCGACCAAATATACTATTTGAAATGACTTTATAGGCTTTCTGTAGGATTTTACTGCTGGCCTCGCGTCGTGCTTTGATGTTACCCTCCATAAACTCTTTAAGAAATGTGGATTGGGTAAACTGATAGATATGGCTGATTTCTGCAATTTTACCTCCCATTCCCAAGTAAAACTGCAACATGGGTAGCGTGGTGAGGACACCATTCTGAGCGCAATGCGATCCAACAAGCTTTCGCGTCACCCTAGGGAGTTGACATCCTGTTTTCGCCATAAATGCCTTGCTATGTTCAGACAGGTGTTGCTCGCTATCTATATCCATGTGGTGGATGTGTAAGGGAAACTCATCCGTTGACCTAGCCACATCGGACTCAATTGGGTGTAAGTCGCAGCGAAACCAGTACCCCACGCTTCCATTCGTCTCCACATTTGCTATGTCATGAGTTCTTAACCACTCCTTTCTTTCTTCTACTGATAATTTTTTAAAATTTCTCTCAGGAAGCGGCCTACACATTACTGTAGGATACAGACTATTCTTATCTAAATAGATAATGTGTGTTGGGGTGTCTCGTTCGGGGTTGAAATCAGGATTAATGTGATGGTTATTTGCAACTGCCTGTGGTTGGACTACTGTAGTAAAGCCTCCTCTTACATTGTCTCTTACAAGATGATACAAGTCTGGATCGCTCGGCTGTTCTATTTTGGCTTCTGTTGATTTTAAGAAGCTGTCGAAAGCGTATCCGGGGAGAGAGACATAATGTGTTATATCTAATCCATATGTTTCATGCAACACGCTTCGCCATTTCTGTAGAATGTCAGCAAGCAAGCCTACATCTACTAGAAGGTATGCGCGCATGTAGTCTTTTAAGGTTTGACAACCCAGGGCATTCCACACTGCTTGCGCGTGGCTGTACTCCTCCTCACTTACGCCGCGGCTTTTAAGCCTGCTATAAAAATCTTCAATGTCTGGAAGTGACTGACGCGCTAATTTGTCAAAATCATTGACGAACTCGTAAGGAAAACATTGCTTTCCTGTGAGGAGGAGCTCACGCGCTGGTGCGGGGAAATGATTTATGAGCGCTCGAGTGACAGGTAGAGATTCCCCCGAGGCAATAATGTTCTGCGCTGAGATGGGCCAGACTGCCATCAAGAAAGGCTCTCGCGTCGAGAAACTTTATATTGTCCACATCTACCCTCAAAAAACGTAATCCCGCTTTAGTGATTACGTTAGTTTTCTTCCTATGGAAACTCCGTCGGTCGGCTTCTTTCAGTATCAGGCTCATATCATAAGTCATGTGAAAGGCAAATGTAGGAAGTTGACAGCGGTTACTGACACATAATGTATTGCATCTTCTACATAATGCACCAAGATAGTTTGGGCCAGGTCTGGTATGATCGTGATGGCGATGTTTGTCTTTTGTATTCTGAAATTCTTTCTTACAAATCTGACACGCCGTCTGACGTTTGAAATCAATTACCGCCTCGGGGGTTAGGACCATGTCATATGTTTTCCTTTCCTCTTTAATTTTCCTCCAGGAGGAGGCCAGGTTCTTGAGAAAGTGTGACGCCGCATCTCTCCCGCAGTAATTCTGTTTGCAAACTACAGAGCCCGTTGAATCCAAGATGCAGAAGGCGTACGCCATGGCTCTGTGCTGATTGATAACGTGACTGTTGGATTCAGAGTCGTCAAGAATAGACTCAAAATCAAAAAAGGCAGTGTGCGATGGAGGGTATGTTTTACCGCTGTCAGTGAATTGCAGCACTGATTTTGAGGTGGGGAATACAAGTTTCTGCTGAATCTGACAACTGGCTTCATGTTCCTCAAGGTCGGCTTTGTCAAAATATCCAGTCAAGCAGTTTTAGCAATATCTAGAGTACTGATTCAGCGTCTGGCCTTTTAAGCGCCGTTTATGACCTCTCATAAAAGCTGGCATGAATTTTGCGAAATCTTTTATGAGGGCAAAATGTTGCCCATCCAGTAATAATAAGCAACATATGTCCCAGTAGCTGCACCTTTCCGGGTTACATAAATCTCGTGCCTAGTCCCACCCCAACTATTTCCGCTCTTCCGACGCATTCTTTGGCGCTCCTCCTCCTCCTCCTCCTCCTCCTCCTCCTTCTCCTCCTCCTCATCATCATCATCATCATCATCATCATCAATGGGGGCTACTGCGTACACATAAATGGAGAGCTTATTCATCCGCTCGATTAGCGCAATATCTTCCCACGCTAGAGGGAAATCTATATCTGGCACAGTCACTAATTTCTTGCATTGTCTCAGTGTTTTTGTTTTGCGAGGAAGGTCCTGAATTTTAGGATCTTTTTCCAAAAGAGCGTGAGCCGCGAGACATTGCACAAGACAGTAACCCTCCTCGCCCGAAGGGTTAAAAATGGTGCGAGCTCCCCGGAAGCCCAATGGTTTATTGACGCGTATGCCTATCGCCGCTCGATGACCTGTTCTACCTAAGATTACTTTAAACATGTCAATTTCCAGTATCATGAAACCCGAGCCTTCTACTTCATTCAAATGTCTTTCCAAGCGTTCCGCCATGTACTGGACTACGTTTTCTACAAAACACGGTACCTCGCCCTGGGTAATGAGCTCTGATGGAAAAACCATATAAAACGGACTAATATCCTCTTCCTCGCCCAATCTCACAAGTTGGATTCGCATTTCAGCATACGCCCTGACTTGGGGGGGAGGATGATCCATGGCTTCTATCTCATCACGTAATATTTGAATAAATTCTACTCTGTTGTTTCTAAGAAAGCTCTGTGGATCGCTAGCGTCATCTGGAGGTATACTAAACTCTAAATAAAGTAAATCGCGATCAAAGGCGTATTCCCTTCTGATGACTTCTGCGCGCTGTCTCTCAACATTATCTTCATCAGCGGGTGGTGTGTCACTATCAATATTGCCGTCACCAACGCTCCCTTCCTCTTCCTCGCTGGCAGCGGGACACCCACTTCCACCCCCGCGTTGTTGGCTGACCTCATCTTTGCTTGCCGCTGGACAGGCCCTCTTCCCCTCCGCCCTTTCTCTGACAGGGTATGCGGCAAACCCCCTGTCATCATCATCATCATCATCATCATCATCATCATCATCATTAATAGCATTGTCGCTACAATCTTCGCCCTCCTCCTCCTCCTCCTCGTCCTCCTCCTCCTTCTCGTCCTCCTCCTCTCCGTCCCATTCTCCGCCGCTGCTGATAGTAATGTCAGCGAATTTATCTAGCTCCTCCTTTCTCTTTTCATCGAAACTCAAGCAAACATCATCATCCATCTCCTCCTCCTCCTCCTCCTCCCCGTCCTCCTCCTCCTCATCCTCCTCCTCCTCCCCGTCCTCCTCCTCCTCCTCCTCCTCCACGTCCTCCTCCTCCCCGTCCTCCTCCTCCTCCTCCTCCTCCTCCTCCTCCTCCTCCTTCTCCTCCTCCTCGCCACTGTTGATAATAATGCCCATGAGTTTATCTATCTCTTCATCGAAACTCAAACAATTACCGTCCATATCCTCCTCTCCTTCGCCACTGCTGTTAATAATGTCCATGAGTTTATCTACCTCCTCATTTATCTCTTTTTTGAAACTCAAACAATTATCCTTACTATCGCCGGTATCTTCCATTTTTTTTTTTTTAGTTCATTTATATAAAATATACACAATTCATGCGGATTTTTTCAAGCGCGTGTATATAAAATATGCGCAAATCACACGGACGTCTCCCCACACACCCCTTTTCAAACCTCAGCCGCCGCCGCCGCCGTTCGCGAGGGATCGGGGGTAGGGGGCTAAGCAGCGCTCACGCTAGCCCAAACACATTCCCATGTTTCACCGGGGGGCGTCCAGGGTCGCGGGAGGGAGGCACGCGCCGGCATAGCGTGAAAGATAGTGGTGGCTCCTCAACACGGAGCGAACGGCGCCCTTAACCGATCCCGGCAGGAGGGCGATGCTCAGCGCGTAGCACACCCTTTTGGTCGGTTTGACTGACTGTCGTCCAATTTTCATATATAAAATACGGTCGTGGGAAATCGGAGGCGTGTATACGCCGCTTAAATCACACCGATAGCGCACGTTCCCCACACTCTTTTTTTCATAGACGAAGCGGTTACGTATATACACCACTTTACTCACGCTCGTGTCTCCCTTCGCTTCGATTGTCGCAGATGAACTGAAAAGGGACGGCGTGGCGTGGTCGTCGCTGCTCGGAGGCAATAAATAACTCGGTCACCAAGCCGAGGCCTTGCTTCCGCTGTTCTACTTTTTTTTTTTTTCCCCCGTTCTCGCTCCTCTCTCTCTTTCTCTCCTTATAAGTTTATAAACTATACTTTTCACAGACTCATTCGTGATAAAATGAGCAACTTTTCTTCAATAAATTTCCCTGGGTGGAGGGAGGTAGGGGAATGGTAGCCACAGGCCTCCGCCCAACAAGCCGACGCTCACATAAGGGTGGGTATAGAAGGGGGGTAGGGGGGAGACATGGTGGCGTGGGCACGCCGGAAAAGGCATAGGGGACAAGCCGCATGCACACCAGTTTTTTTTTTTTTTTTTCCCGCCCAAACACACATGTCGTGCTCCAAAACTCGAGTCTTAAGTCCACCCGGCAGGAGGGTGACGCCCCGGCACAGTGCGAAAGGACGCCCCTAACCGGTACTCGCTCTGTGTGTATTATTTTTTATATATATGTACTTGTGTTGTGTATTTTTTTTCTTCATTTGTATATGTACTCGTGTTGTCATCCTTTTATGGGCTGTCTTTGGGCATGTACGACATAAGTTTGTAATATGTCTCTTTCAATTAGGATTTATTTTGGGGGAGGGAAAAAAAAAAGGGTAGGATGGGTGGGTTTCCATTGTATTTCTTTGAGCCTGTACGGTGTGAGTTTGTAATATGTCTTTTTTTTTATGGCGATTGTGTGTTTTTTGTTTTTAGGCTTAGCATGTATTTAGTCTGGATTAAGAAAGAACAAATTAGCCTGGATTAAGAAAGAACAAATAAAATAGACTAGATTAAGGTAATATAATAACTTGTCATACCATTTTTTTCCACTATATTTCAATAAAATGTATAAAATCTACTTTTCCCGTTCCTACCCCTCACTGAAAAGACAATCGATATAACTCCAGTCAATATGAAAATCAACAGTAACACACGCACACACACACACACACGCATATGCTGGCAAACTGAAAAATCAATAGCGGGTAGAGGGAGAGGTAATGGTACCCTCAGACTGACCATCAAGTCACCGCTCGCGAGGGTGGGGAATAGAGGGGACACACACACATGCTGGCAAACTGGAAAAAAATCAATAGCGGGAGGGAAGAGGGAGAGGGAGGGAAAGGTAGCCACAGCTCCGCCCAACAAGTCACCGCTCGCGCTAACCGATCCCCGGCAGGAGGGTGACGCCCGGCACGGTGCGAAAGGACCGATCCCCGGCAGGAGGGTGACGCCCCGGCACGGTGCGAAAGGACGCCCCTAGCCGATCCCCCGGCACTGGGGCGAAAGGACGCCCCGGCACGGCGCGCACGGACGCCCCTAACCGATCCCACGGCAGGAGGGCGACGCCCCGGCACGGCGCGGACGGACGCCCCGTCACGATCCCCGGCACTGGGGCGAAAGGACGCCCCTAACCGATCCCCCGAACAAGGCACCGCTCGCGCTAACCGATCCCCGGCAGGAGGGCGACGCCCCGGCACGGCGCGAAAGGACGCCCCTAACCAATCCCCGGCAGGAGGGTGACGCTCAGGCCTCCGGGGAGACACGATGGCGTGGAAGGTGGTGGGTGTTTGGGGTGGGGGGTGGGGGGGGGTGGGGGGGGATGGTCACTTGCGGTAGGTTTATGACCACTCCCCGGTTGGGTAGTGGGGAGGTCCCCTCGGCGGCTGGCTGCCCGCGCGGCTGGCTGGCCGCCCGGCTGACTGCCCCGGCCGGCTGCCCCGGCCGGGAAATTCGACGTATAAAATTTTTCGACGTAATTTTTTTTGCTGCGAATTCTTGATTATGCTTGCGAATTATTTTGGTCCCGTCACTGTCACCATTACATACTACTAGAGATTCACTGAGAATACGGCCGTGACGCACTTCCCCTGCGCGGCGAGGCTCTGCAGGCTGCCGAGCACGGAAGTGACGAGGCCCACGTTGTCGGTCAAGTGCGGACGTTGCAGGGCTTCCATCCCGCCCGGGAGTCTGTGTGTATGACGACAGTCGACTCCGGGCGGGCCTGGGCGTGCTCTAGGGCGAGGAGTAGGGCGACCAGCTCCGTTTGGAGGGTAGAGCAGTGGTCTGCCGTCCTACGCAAGAGCCTCGTCTCTCCGGTGATGGCAGCAGCGCCCGCTCTGCCGCTCACTGGGTCTACCGAGCCGTCCGTGTAGTAGACGGCGCTGCCTGGCTCGGTGACCTGCGCCATGGACATCAGGGCGCGCTGCCGCAGCTCATGGGTGGTACAGAGGGCCTTGCTGGCTGGCATCGGCGTGGCGGTGAAGGGAGCGATGGACGGTCCCCACGGGGGCGGGGGGTGGAAGAAGGGAACGGGGACATCGGCCTCCCGCCACCAGCCGAGTGTGCGGGTGAGTCCGTGGGCGGCTGAGGTGGTGTGGATGAGCCACCCGTTGTTGCCGATCACCTCCCTTCCTTTTCCCACGGCCGTCCGCAGTCTCCGCTGCGCCACGCCCTCTTCGTCTCGGAGGAGGATCCTGGCCACGCTGCAGACGACGACGTACTCCACCCCGGAGGCGAGTGGCGCCAGTCTGGCCTCGCTCTGCATCACGCACGCGCTGCACCATCTCGGAGCCCCCAGCTTGATCCTCAGGGCGGAGTTTTACGCGACCTCGAGTGTTTTCTGCTGGCTGCGGGAGAGGGACACGAGGACAGGGGCGCAGTAGTCCACCAGGGGTCGTACCGCTTGCACATAGAAAAGGCGGAGGACGGAGAAAGTAGCTCCCGCACCAGGCTTCGGCATCGCCCTCATGACATTGAGCCTGGCGCGGAGTCTCTCACCCACGTAGCTGGCCTGGGTGGTGAAGGACAGCCGTGAGTCCAGCCACACTCCGAGGTACAGGTACCTTTCCAGCCACTCCAACCCGATGCCCTGGACCTGCAGCGGACCGGCTGGAGTGACTGCCCTGATTGCCATGGCCTGGGACTTCTGTGCCGAGATTTTGAGGCCGAGTGCCTCGCACTTCTTCTGAGCCTTGCTCATCCTGTTGCACAGTCCCGTGACAACCAGAGCAAGGTCGTTAGCGTAGCTCAGCAGCACGGTGCCCTCACGGAACGGCAGTGCCACCAGCTGTTCCATGAGGATGTTGAACAGGAACGGGCTGAGGATGACGCCCTGTGGAGTCCCGTTCTCAAGCTCCCTGAAGCTTGACTTGTGGTCCTGAAACCTGATCCGAGCCCGGCGGCGGTGGAGATAGTCTCGGAGCCAGGCGAACAGCCTTCCCCGCACCCCCTTCTCCACGAGGGCGATGAAGATGGCGTCGGGGCTGGCCAGCTCAAAAGCCTTCTCAAGGTCGAGGAAGACTACCAGTGTGGGGCGATGGTTAGCCTGCGTCAAGAGGGTGATGATGCTGTCTGCTGTGCCCACCCTGCGCGTGTAGCCGAACACGTGAGGATGGAGGTTCCCCACGCGCCATTGCAGGCGAGACAGCACCATTCTCTCGGTGGTCTTGGCGGTGCAGCTGGTGAGGGAGATGGGTCTCAGCTTCCTGGGCTTTGGGGTTGGCTGTTTGTTGGCCTCCTTCCACGCGGGAGGGAGACGCCCCGCCAGCTAGGATGCGTTGAGCTGGGACAGTAGCGCGACGCCCCCAGCTGGCCCGGCATAAGCCAGCATCGAGTACACCACGCCGTCCGCCGCTGTGTCACGCCTTTGTTTCTGTGCTCTGGCCAGCTCCTGGGGAGAGAAGGGCTGGTCGGTCAAGTCGGCGTATTCGCACGCCTCCCTCGTCACTTCCTTGCGATACGGCCTGAGCCGTTGATGGAGGCGGTGTGTGCGAGGAGCGAGCTGGGTGCTGGCGCCACGGGAGGTGAAATCGTCGACCAGCCTTTCAGCTCCTTGGATTGGTTGTTGGTGGGCGGCAGGGCGGACGTTCCTCCATAGCTGGCTCAGGGAGGTGTGCTGGCTGAATGTAGCGCACCATTCCAGCCACTTGTCCTCCTTGGCCCGCTGCGACACCTCCCGCGCGACTCACCACGTCCTGCAGGAGCCTCAGGTTGTAGGGGGTCGGTCTCTTTTTGTACAATTTGCGGTATACGTTGACTCGAGAGCTGTGCTCCCTCACCTCCTCGTTGTAGAACCACAAGTCCGGGCGGCGGCGGCGGCCCGGGGTGGTTCCGGGGATGGTTTCGTCGGCTGCTTGCTGGATGGCTGCCGTCAGGTCCCGGTCCTGCTGGTGTAGGTCGCCCTGCGGCTCATACTCGGCCCACCAGTTATCAAGTGCCCTCTGAAACCTTCCCCAGTCCGCTCTTCTGGTGTCCCACCTAGGTTGGGGACGTGGCGGGACAGGCGGGGCCACAGCGAGGGTGGTGAGGGTGGTGTAGTGGTCGCTGGTGAGGGTGGGGTGCGTCTGCCAGGTAGCGCCAGCCGCCAAGTTACTGGACGCCAGGGTGAGGTCTAGCCGCCCTCCCCGGATGTAAAGTGGACTCATCGGTGTTGAGCAGCCTGACCTCCGGAACCTCTTCCAGCACTGTTGCCAGATGGCGGCCCGTCGCGTTTGTGGAGGACACAGACTGCAGCACGGGATGGTGGGCGTTGAAGTCCCCCGCCACCAGGAGACTTGTATGCGCTGCCAGGCCGAGCAGCTCCCCGGCTTCAAGCTCGTGTCTCTGGCTCCTGTAGATGTTGTAGGCATGGAGCAAAAGACCTCCCACATGTAACTCCAGGGCCAAGACCTCCACTCCATCCCCACACTGCACTGGGTTGGGGATGCGGCGGTGTGGTATCACGCTCCTCACTAGCGCCAGGCAGCCCCGGGAACCTTCCGCTGTGGTCGGCAGCGAGTGTAGCGTAAAGCCCGCCACCCTCCACTGGAAGTCAGCTGGCGTTAGGGTTTCCTGGAAGAGGACGACGTCAAGCCTCTCTTCTACGATGGCCTGCAGCACCTGGTGGCGTTTGGGGTGCAGGCCCTGCACATTCCACTGCAGCACCCTAAGCCTGGGCGCCGCTGCAGCTGTCGCCGGTGCGGCAGTCTCACAAGGGCCCTCCATCTTGACCAGGCTGTTCTGCTAGGTGAGGGAGGCGGTGCTGGTGCTCCCCGGGTGCCGAGTGGGATCGTCGACCGTCGCCTGCGATAGCGGCGATCGCCTCCTTAAGAAGGAGCTCGTCCAGGTTCTCCTGAGCGGCTGGGGCTTGTTCAGGGCGGCTGAGTAACCGCCTCACCACCTTCACCATCCTGACGATGATGCAGCGCACCAAGGCGCCCGTCTCCTCGCTGAGACTCGGGTCGTCAGTTGAGGAGTGTCTCCTGGTGGGGCGCGCTGGGCGTGCCAGCCTGGGCCATCTCAGGGGGCGATGGTGTAGGCTGAAACACCGTCGGTGCCGCTCGTGGCTGAGCCGTGGGTCGCCCCATGTCGACCTGGGGTGACCCGCGGCGGTGCTTCCTGTTGCCCCTTTTCCTCTGAGGCCGGGGCTTGGAGGCGGGTAGGTCGGTAGTGGAGGCGTGGGTGACATCCTTGTCGCCCTGCCTGGGTTACATCAAGGCCTCCTCTGGGGGGGCCGGGGGCTGCCTGACCCATGCTGGCTTGGTGGGAGGCGGGGCGGGGATGAAGCGGTTTTGCCGCGTCTGACTGCGACCTCGTTGAGCCTGACCTCGTTGCCGCTGTTGCTGGGAGACGCATGGTGCGGCCTGATGCTGCCGCTGTTCCTGCTGTTGCCGTGCCCCCGGCTGCTTGCGCCCCGTACCCTGGCGAGGTACCGGCATCCTGCGGAGCCTCTCAGGGCACTGTGGGTTCCAAGCATGGTGCTTCTTCCCGCAGTTGGAGCACTTGCCGGTGGTGGGCTCCTTGGCCTTGTGGCGCCCAAAGCAGTCCTGCGTTGGGTGGGGCTGACTGCACACCCCACACCTGACGGAGTGCACACATCTTGCCTGGAGATGGTTAAAGCGCTGGCACTTATAGCACTTCACAGGCTCACCCTGGTAGTGCCGCAGGGTGTATGCTCCCCAGCAGCCCAGGTCCAGCACGGCCGGGGGCGGCCCCTGGTGGACAAGGAGCACCTGTCTGGTGGGTTCTTTGTCCCTCCTGGCTCGGAGCCGCAGGCGGACAGCACGTCGGGGTGCGCCTCAACCGCCTCGAGGGGAAGGTCGACAGGATAGCGCTCCAGCACCACCCTGTGCCTCCTCACGCTGGGGTCGAGGAGGGGCACCCTGTTCCCCTCCTCAGCGAGGCGTCGCAGAAGAGCCGTCGATGCCTCATTTTTGGGTGTGAGAACATACTCTCCTTTGAGGTTGGGCCTCACCTCCATCCTGAGCGTCAGGTGCTCCATCTCCAGGGCCGTGATGGCCCTGTAGGCGCTGTCTGCATCACCCAGGCTGCCCAGCTTGAACCTAGGCCTCGGTGGATGCTCGTCACTGGCTCGGGCGCCGCGGCGGTTCCTGGACACCGTGATCCAGTCTCCGTCTCCGTCTCCGTCGTTGTCGTCATCTCGTTGCTCCTCGCTCCTGAAGTTCTCGTCGATGGCGAGTTGATCACTCGCGTCATCGTCACTAGGAGCTTCTTCGTCGTGGGAGAGCTCCCGGTCTGGGCTGCCGGGGGCCTTCCTGAGGGACGAGTACCCTCCTGAGGGCGCCTGGGGGAAGTCGAACCGCCTCCTCTTCGTCATGGTACGGTGGGGAGAGGTCCCCATTGGCGTGGTAGGGACAAGGCACGGCGGGGAGGGAGGCCCACGTGGCCTGGGGCACGGGACGGGGGGAAGTGAAAGGGGAAGGAGTCACTGTGGCGTGGTGGGGTAAAGCACTGCGGGGAGGAGGGAGCCACGTGGCCAGGCCAAGGCCGGCGGGAAAGGGAAGGGGCGCGGCGGCGTGGTGGGGACACAGCACTGTGGGAGGAGGGAGACACGTGGCCTGGGTTAAGGCCGGCGGGAAGGGGAGGGGCAGGGGCGCGGCGGCGTGGTGGGGCCAGCACTGCGGGAGGAGGGAGACACGTGGCCTGGGCTAAGGACGGCGGGAAGGGAAAGGCACGGTGGTGTGGTAGGGACAAAGCACTGCGGGAGGAAGGAGGAGGAGGAGGAGACCCCGTGGCCTGGGTCAAGGATGGCGGGGCGAAGTCACACGTGGAGGGGCGACGGACGGTAGGGACGCCCCACCCTTAGCACAAGGGACCGACGCGTCGTTGCTAAATGAGGTGTAGAGCGGGGGAAGCTGAGGAGGTCGAGGGCCGCCACACCCAGGGCGCCTCGATGCGCTGCCGGGCTGAACCTGTTGACCTAACCCCGGGAGCTGAGCGGGAACCAGCGTCCGCCCTCTTCTGGGTCGCGTGCGAGACTGGTGTGAAGAGTTGATTTTATTTTTGAGAATATACATGTTTTTGAGATAGGCGAATTAGTTTGCACTGGAGTTGACATACAATATTATTTACAATTATGATGTACAGGTGTTCTTATGTGTTTGAATAACTTTATTATAACATTGGTGATTATGTGGTAAAGGTATTTATGATGTAGTGACCCATAGCGATAGAAGGAAATATTTTGGAAGTGTGTTGATGTATGGAAATAGAATAGTGTATGATGAGTGGGAGAAGAGAAAGAGAACGTGGTGAGTCAAAGGGTAGACTAAAGAAATTAAGGTGAAGAAAACGGGAAGATTTAGAGGGTCACTACAATACTTCAATTAATATATATCAATGTTAGCTATTTTGATGACAGGATTAGTTACCCCTGCAAAATTACAGAAAACGCATGCACCGATACATGGCAGACAGCAACATTACCCATCAACCTCCACATAACATATTTCTCAAATATCTCCACCACTGGCCACCTCAACAGCCGCCCAATTCAACCAAATATCCCCAGCAACCAAAAAAATAAAATAAATAAATAAAATAAAATAACGCAATATCTGGCCATGAATGAATGACAAGATCAATAAGTAATGGCCCGCAATACACATTATATGAACCAGATTGCATACGTGGTGCATTGTGGGTAAAATAAATGCTTAGTGAGCTATCCTTACAGTATATAATCCTTGACAGTACGCGTGGCAATTCTGTGGTCCACCTTCTTCCTCTCCCTCCTCCTTTTCTTCCTCTTCGTCTTGTCCTCCTTCCTTCCTTCCTTCCACCATTACTACAGAAGCCCTTGCTGCTATACACCTCCTCTCATCAGCACAGCCACTTTTCAACCCTCCCACACTACTTACGACGCTCATATACCTTCTGTTCAACACCCAACATGACCCCTCTACCATTCCAAACCCCTGCCATAACTACCATAGCCCCTTGTAACAATCTGCCGTACTACTGACTACCCCGCAAAACCTACTCCAAACTCGCTACCATACATTCCCATAACCACCATGAAAACTCTCTCTCTCTCTCTCTCTCTCTCTCTCTCTCTCTCTCTCTCTCTCTCTCTCTCTCTTTGATGGCATGTAGCAACGGTTATTCTGGAGGGGGGGCCTTGATTCTTCTGTCTGTCTCTCTTGCTGGCTGGCTGGCTGAATGAATCTGTGGATCTCTCTCTCTCTCTCTCTCTCTCTCTCTCTCTCTCTCTCTCTCTCTCTCTCTCTCTCTCTCTCTCTCTCCTTCCCATGACGGGAACCATTACTTCGTCTCCACCCCCACCCCCAAAAAAAAAAAAAAAAAAAGTTACCCCTAGAACGGTAGCGTGACTTTTTTGCTGACACGAACATGAATAGTCTGTCTGTCTGTCTGTCTAGCTGGCTGGATGGATGAATCTGTGGATGTTTTCTCTCTCTCTCTCTCTCTCTCTCTCTCTCTCTCTCTCAGTCCGTCCCATGGCGGGTACCGTTACTTCGTCTATTTTCGTTCACGAACTAGATTATGGCAAGCTTTTAAATTCGTTTTAAACCTTATGTTGAGGCACATCCTATCACTGTTAATGCTAATTATTATTGCCAATCAACTATATACACTTTAAATAGAAAAAGAACCATGAAATCACGTCGTTTTACAAGTAACGGACGAAACTTTTTTAAAGCAGAATATCGTTCACTTGGAAATTAGACAACAGAAGTTCTTCGTTATATAGAGATTGAAAGTAAATAATATATATTTTCCATGGTTATACCCAAATCATGAGAACGTTGTAATTGAAATGAAATCACTCATTTATGTGTCATTTTCATAATCCTAAATAATTATATAATAACACGCCTTCACAAACGCTCGCTTGACCGTGACTGGCGGTTGAATGCACAGGACGCCATTTTGCACACGGCACCGCGGTGCTTCCTGGAAGGAAGGAGACAACTGTCGATGATTTGGCCAATGCTGACATGTCAACAAAGAAAACAGCCGGAATTATGAAGATCAGTAAAAGAACAGTCCAACGATGGAAAAGGAGGTATGAAGAGACTGAAAGTTTAGAAAATACAAAAAGATGTGGAGGCCCTCGTCACACCACCCGGCAAGAAGGCGACTCCATCATTCAGTCAGCCACCAAGAACCCTCTCACGACGGCAGTCAAGATAACAAGAAACATACAAGTCCACGTTGCAGTGCACACGGAGAGGAGGCGGCTTCATGAAGCTGGCCTGCATCACCAGACGCCCTCCACCAAGCCTTTTCTCACGCAGAGAAACAGGAAGGAGTAATAAATTACCTGGCGCCATAGTTATTCCTATTCTTATTACTTCTTTATCATAGTACTACAAAAAAGTCAGGACTTATATTTATGTAAGCGTAAAGTAAATACGGTACTTCCTCCTCGCCCAACAACCAAGAGTAGGCTAGGCTAGACTCCGTAATTATTGTCTTATAAATCGCCCGCGTTCAAATCCTCTCTCTCTATTACTCTCACACACACACACACACACACACACACACACACACACACACACAAGAGCGATACAATATATGAAGTTTATTTATGAACGCTAGGCATAAGTTATAATATATTTAAATGAAAAGCTTAATATATTGGTCCTCAGACAAAACAGGAGGGACTGCGATACCACGGAGGAGCCAAACTTGCCTCTGCCGGCTGAAATACGGCATTCGTCACTTAACATAATATTGGTTGGTGGTTGAATATTAGTAGTTTAGGAAAACAGACCGTAATATTACTCTCCCCACTGCTGAGATGATCAAGTCCCGACTCACGTCCATCAAAACTATAAGCTACAATTAAATCGCACAACTGTTTCCCAACAGATGCACATATAGACATCAACAGAGAAATTGTAAGAGAAGACCAATTCTTCCCCGGGCAAACGCAACGCACCACAGGACTCGCTCATCCCTTTACAGTGACTGAAAAAATGACGGTTAACCCTTACCGTAACCGTCTTGAGCGCCAAGAGACTTTCATAGTGACATGAACTGTTTAACAGTTTACATTTTATGTACGTACGTTGCACCATCTTTATAATTATACTACCAAATTTGACACACCAACTATATTGGTATCATAATAAATCAGCTGCCTTAGCAGAATAATGTGCAGAGTTACTTTAATTATATTTTTTTCTCTGATGTTGTGGGGGGTGTATCTAGAAAAGTAGTAATAGTTTTATAAATATATACGTTCTACAGTTGAATTCTGCTGAAAACATTCAAATTCCTGGAAATTTAGTGATCGAGGCATATGTCACATTATGTGTTAGTAGGCTAGGCCAGTTTTTGCATTCCTTGCTGTTTCAGTCACCGATATTTTGGTAGGGATACAAGAAGGAAATATGAAACACACATACAGTATAGTATGGACGAAATACAGCATCTGCGACAGCTCAACTTCAGCATTTTTTTTTTTTATACTGTTCTCTTGGTTAATTTTCTAGATTTGGTGCATAAATGTTCCAGCCTATTACAAAACTTTCATTCTGTACTAGTTTCATATTCTGCTGCATTGAAAATCACGTATTAGCAGGGGCTTTCCCATGCTTTCGCCATGGCTTTGGGCACCAGTGCCCGCGAGAGGCGGGCGTGACGTCATCGTTCCCTGTGACCTCATAACAATGACCATAAAGCTTCTATTCAACAAAGAAACGTGACCCCTCTGCCAGACCCACTCACTTCGTGATCCTCCTATGCAACACGCAACGTGGACTCTCTCCCATACCTACCAGACCTACAAGGGTTGAGGTCATGGTATACTGATTGGTGGTTGTAATAGACTTCAGCGAACAGCTCCCCCATTTCCTGGGTATACTTGACACTGACCTCACCTCCCCTTCCAAAACCATACATCTGGTTCATGGTGGGCATAGGAGAATCCCCGTTCAACGGAGACCCAATCTAATATGGGATTCTTTTCTCAATCTGGACTGCTAGATGGTGTGACAAAAGTCACCGGTTAGCGAGGGTATATATATATATATATATATATATATATATATATATATATATATATATATATATATATATATATATATATATATATATATATATATATATTGTTGTGCTGGAAGCTTCCCCCGGCGACCATAGGCCTCTAGAAGGTCCCGGGAGGAACGAGCAGGGGGGCGGGGAACAAGGCGAGCCGGTTGGTGGTAGCGAGTGTTCTCAAGTGCTAATAGGTTCCCGGATAGAAACTCAATATCCGTTAGGGTTACTTTATTGGACAAAAATCACAAAGGTCATTGACACGGACAAGACACTAAGAAAAGGTGTTTGTGTGGGTATGCGTTTGTGTGAATGTTGTGAAGTGTGGGTAACATTTAAGTGTTGGTGTATGTGTATAACAATGTGTACGAATGGACGACAAGAGGACATGGACGGACAGTAGAAGATAAACAAGTAACAAGAGATAAACAATTAGACGCACAGGAAACAGCGAGACAGGAGCACGAACGAAAACTTTGACACAAAGTAAAAATGAACATAGAGTATATGCTGCAACGCCCCATTTTCTTATTGTCACTGAGGGGAAGGAACACGAAATTTGAGCGGTGACTGCTACAAGCCGTCCGCGCCCCGCGGGGCGCGGCCAGACGCCAGGCGGAAAGTGTTGCCAACTCGCATATATTTTTGCTACATGTTTTTGTATGATCTAAGATATACTGTAACATTCTAGACTGTACTGTTCTGGATATATATAGGAGAAGAGGGCGAGAGAAGTCCAGTCCCAGTCATAGTAAGCTAGTGGTCAGTGAAGAGTCAGAGTGAAGTGTACTACTAAGGAAGAATATTAAACTACAGAAGCTGTGCAAAGTGTTTACATATCTCCCTCCCACGGAGTCTTGTGACGGCGACACGGAACCCAAGTAATACGTCCGGCATAACACTGGTGTCAGGAGTGTAGCCATTTGTTTTTTCGCCATGGAGACTCGTTCCCAAGCTGCCCAGAGGGACGACATGATGACTGAACTTTTGGAAGCCTTGAGACTACAGGGGGAGAAACAAGAAAAAACACTCCAAGAACTCAAAGAACAACAAGAAAGAGCACACCAAGAACTCAAAGAACAACAAGAAAGAGCACACCAAGAACTCAAAGAACAACAAGAAAGAGCACAGCAACAACAAGAAAGAGCACAGCAACAACAAGAAGGAACACTCCAAGAACTCAAAGAACAGCTAGAAGATCGCTTCACAGGATTACAGCTACAGCTTAAAGCAGTACAAGATGGAAGTGAGTCAGTGCGAAGAGAAATGACTGATGTGACCACGAACTTGGGACAACGCCTGATAGACGTGGAGAAATAAAACACAAATCTTCAACAAGAGATGGAGATGGTACGGGAGACGACACACAAAGAAATATTAGAAGTGCAGGGAAAGGTGAACCATACTGAACAGGCAGTTTGTGACGTAAGTGACAGAGTGAAGGCCCTTGAAGACTGCTTGGCTGTAAACGGACAGCCAGTGCCTGCAGGGGCTAGTTGTACCCAAGATGCTTCTCCTACGCAAGTCCGGGGTAGTTTGAGCCCTGTTTCGCCTGAGTTTATCCCGCAAGAAGTTCCGCCAGCCCCATGAGTCTGCTGGGTTCGCCTGTTAGAAAGAAGCCTCAGGAGTTTGATGGCAAGGTCTCCTGGGAGGCTTAACGCGCTCAGTTTGACCTGTTGGCAGCTCGGAACGGATGGGATGACCAAGAGTGCGTGGTACAGCTGGCCACTAGCCTGAAAGGGGCGGCGCTGGAGGTCCTTGCTCAGCTCGGCAATGCGACAAAGGGCAGTTATAACGGGCTGGCACAGGCGCTGGAGCAACGATATGGGACCAAGCACCAGAACGAGCTCTTCAGGGTTAGGTTCAGAACCCGCAACAGGAGGCGCGGCGAGTCTCTTCAGGAACTCGCTCAGGACCTTGAGAGCATGGCGCACAAGGCATACCCAGGTGCCACCCCTGACCTGCTGACGGTTTTGCTGCGTGATCAATTCATTGATGCCCTGGACAGCCCTCAGCTAAAGATACAAGTGAACCAAGCCAAGCCAACATCAATGCAGGAAGCTCTGGCACGTGCCATGGAGTTTGAGTCCTTTGTTAGGTCTAGCTTGTCAAGCTTCAGGGACGACTCGACTTCTGGCTTTAGGGCACGAAATGGTATAAGAGGAAGAAGGAATATGAAGGTGCCGCTAAGAAGAAGCCCAGAGAAGAACCCAAGCGCTGGACCTTTGGAGAAAAGGGGCACTGGAAGAATGAGTGTCGGAAAAATGTGTGCCCCCAACGAGGGACCACCACTCGGGAAACTAAGAAGGACTGGCTCACGGGGGCAACGACCAGTCTGTCCTGTACATGCCCCGAAGATATCAATGTGCAGGAGAACCACCATGACGAGCTGCCAAGTGGAGGGCAAGGTTGACGGAGTGTTGTGGCCTGTGGTCGTCGACACAGGCTCGGAACGCACATTTGTGCGGCCTGACGTGGTGAGTCATCGTCGGCTTCCTAAGACGTCGCATCGACTGTGCGGAGTCACTGGGCAGTATGCAGAGGCCCAGTGGACGTGAAGTTTGAGCTCGGAGGAAAGGAAGAGTCCCTCTCTGTGTACGTGGCTGACATGGACGACCCCTGCATCCTAGGTATGGATTATCTTGTCTCCCACAGGTGCGAGCTGGACTTCCGCGCTAAGCAACTGACTGTAGGAGGAAGGAGGGTGCCACTGACGACTGTGCACAAGGAGGGCCTGCCAGTGACAGTCAAGCGCACCACCATTATTCCTCCGAGGTCAGAGATGCTGTTACCCTGTCAAATTACGGGTTCCCCCCCGGCTAGTCTGTGTGTGGTAGAGAGTGGAAGTCGATGTCCGGTAGAAAACGGGGTGATTGTAGGCAGTACTTTGGCAGACCCTACTGCAGCGAAAGTGCCTGTCGTCGTGGCCAATGTCTCCTTCAGCCCAAAGAAAATAAAACAAGGGACCATGGTGGGGTTGTGCCAAGAGATCGACCAGAAACCAAGAACCTGTGTCTGCAGGAGAACCCTGACGAAGCCCCAGGAGGAGCTGCCCGACTACCTGCGCGACCTGTTTGACAGGAGCTCCAAGTGTCTAGAGGAGCCCCAAGTGGAACAGCTCAGGGAACTTCTCGTGAGGAATGCAGATGTGTTTTCCACAGGAGACCTGGACTTGGGGTGTACGGACCTGGTAAAGTATCACATCGACACAGGTAGCCACCGCCCAGTGAAGCAAGCTCCTCGAAGGATGGCACCAGCCCGTCGCAAGGAGATGGATGAGGTGACGGATGATCTCCGGCAACAGGGGTTAATCGAGCGGTCCAGCAGCCCGTGGGCGTCTGCTGTAGTGCTCGTCAGGAAAAAGGACGGCTCCCTCAGGTGCTGCGTGGACTACCGAGCCCTCAACGATCTCACCATCAAGGATGCATACCCACTCCCACGGATCGACGACACGCTCGACGCTTTGGTGGGCTCCAAGTGGTTTTCAACACTGGATATGAAGTCTGGGTATCACCAAGTCAAAATGGCGGAGCAGGACAAAGAGAAAACAGCCTTCTCCTACGGTCAAGGCCTGTGGCAGTTTAAGGTCATGCCCTTTGGCCTGTGCAACTCGCCGGCCACGTTCGAGCGGCTGATGGAGAGGGTGCTGGAGGGACTTCACTGGAAGACGGCACTCATCTACCTCGACGACGTGATTGTCTTTGGCCAGACCTTCGAGCAGGAGATGGAAAGGCTATCAGAGGTTTTCGCCCGGTTTAGAGCTGCACACCTTAAGCTCAGCCCGAAGAAATGCTGTCTGTTCCAAAAGGAGGTCCAATACTTGGGACACATCGTGAGCGAGGCTGGAGTACGTACTGATCCTGAGAAGGTGGCTGCGGTAAGGGACTGGCCGACACCCACCAACGTGAAGGAGCTGCGGAGCTTCCTCGGGTTGTGCTCATACTACCGCAGGTTTGTGAAAGGCTTCGCTACGATTGCTGCACCACTGCACCTCTTGACGAAGAAGGGGCGCAAGTTTGAGTGGACAGCGGAAACTCAGGTTGCCTTTGAGAAGCTCAAGGAGGCCCTCATCAGCTCGCCCGTACTCACCTACCCAGACCCCTCTAAGCCTTTTATACTGGATTGTGATGCCAGTGATGAGGGGATTGGTGGAGTGCTGTCCCAGGCATGTGCCGACATGGAACGGGTTGTGGCCTACTTCAGCAAGAAGCTCACCCCAGCCGAGAAAAACTATTGCGTGACCCGGAAAGAACTCCTGGCAGTAGTCAAGAGACTTGACTTTTTCCATGCTTACCTGTACGGTGCAACTTTCACCATCCGCACGGATCACGCTGCATTGCGGTGGTTGAAGTCACTGAAAAACCCTGAGGGCCAGCTTGCTCGCTGGATAGGTAAACTAGAGCAGCATCACTACACTATTGTGCACCGATCTGGGCTAACACACGGACAGCTTGAGCCGGCGCCCCTGCCTACCTGAGTGTCAACATTGCCTCCAGAGGGAAAGCGTCCAGAATATGTGCCGCCGCACTACAGTGGAACAGACAGCGGAGGTGCCATGGGAAGACTTGGGAAAACTGCAGCAGGAGGACCGAGATCTGAGACCAATTATGGAGTGGCTGAGTCAGTCGTCAACGCGACCTGGGTGGGAAGTAATCTCGAGAGAAAGCCCTACCACCAATAATTACTGGACTCAGTGGGACACTCTTCGGATGGACGACGGGGTGTTGCACCGACGCTGGGTCCCTCATCTTGACCACTACTGGTCCACGGTGCTACCTGTGGAGTCCCGGGAAGGCGTCTTGAAAGAAATGCACGACAGCATCACCAGCGGACACCTTGGGGTAAAGAAGACACTGAATCGCCTGCGCCAAAGGTTCTACTCGGTTGGCATGAGAAAGGACGTGGAAGAAAGGTGTCACGCGTGTGAGGTGTGCTGTGCAAAGAAGGGCCCCAAGAAGCGTCACCGTGCCCCATTGCAACTATACCAGGTTGGAGCCCCCATGGAACGGGTGGCAGTGGATATAGCAGGACCCTTGCCTCTGACGACGAACGGAAATAGGTACATCTGCGTCACAATGGATTACTTCACCAAGTGGCTGGAAGCCTACGCCATCCCTGACCAGGGAGCCACTACCATCGCCAAGGTTTTGGTGGAGGAGTTCTTCTGTCGCTTCGGTGTGCCTAAAGAGCTCCATTCCGACTAGGGAAGGAATTTTGAGTCAACAGTCCTTGCTGAGTGCTGCAAGCTTCTGGGTATCAAGAATACCCGGACCACCCCTCTGCACCCACAGTCAGATGGAATGGTGGAGAGGTTTAATTGGACATTGGGCCAGGAGTTGGCCAAGCAGTGCAACAATGATCAGTCTTCATGGGATCAGAAGCTGCCTGCGCTTCTCATGGCCTACAGGTCTGCCGCCCACGAGACTACGGGGTATTCACCGGCAAAGCTGATGTTTGGACGTGAGCTGCGATTGCCGATGGACCTACTGACAGGAAGGCCTCCTGGGGAAAGCCTTCCAAGGGACGCCTCCAGTTTTGCCCGTCAACTAGAGGAACGGCTGGAAGAGGTGCACCATCAAGTCCGAGGTGCCTCGAAGTTCTCCGGGGAGGCCATGAAGCGCGGTTACAATATGAGGGCAAGCCACGTTGACTTCAAGGAAGGAGACCAAGTCTGGGTTTACAACCCGCAGAGGAAGAAAGGACAGTCTCCGAAGTTACAGAGCCCCTGGGGAGGCCCTTACACTGTGCTAGAACGCCTTTCCGACGTGACTTACCGAATCCGGAGAACGGAAAGGACCAAGCCGAAAGTTGTCCACGTCAACCGCCTATGGAGGTACCAAGGTCTGGGAAACTACACTTGGAACAACTACAGACACCCAGCAGCCGACGAAAACGCAAGGGACGTCCAGGACCGAGAAGAAGTCGACGACGACGTAGGCCTTCTGGACCTTTCAGCCGAGGGAGATAACCTCCCGGCTTCGGCAGATGTTCCAGGGACACCCCAAGAAGCGGACGACGACGAGGCGCACCAGGAGACAGACGCGCAGGAAGCAACGAACAGAAGACAGAGACAACGCAGGCGTCCACAGCGATACGACGATTATTATGTTTTTGATTAATTCTCTTATGTTTGTACATAGTTAAGTGTGTGATCGGGACGATCACAATTGTCATCTTGTCATCTTAAGTAACGTGAACGGGCTCAGTCCCAATTCATACGTGATCGATGCGTCCTCGTCATCTTAAGTAACGTGAACGGGCTCAGTCCCAATTCATATGTGACCGATGCGTCCTCGTCATCTTAAATAACGTGAACGGGCTCAGTCCCAATTCATACGTGACCGATGCGTCCTTGTCATCTTAAGTAACATGAACGGGCTCGCTCAGCTTGCCTCGTCCAGCGCTCAAGAAGCAAAACGAACTATTAAAGGCGAGCGAGCTACCCCCGCAGATTACCCGCTTGCCTCAGCCAGCGCTCACGAGGCAAAGCGAGCCATCAGGTGCCGGCGCGTTACCCCTGCCGTTTACCCGCCACACGATTCATGACTGAGGGCCTCGTCCAGCGCTCGAGAGGCAAAGTTTACCCGCCACATATCAAATTGAATGTCGTATGAAGGGCCAGTGTCTCCTTGACTTCTCCGTTACTCCAGTCGACCCACCAAAGAAAATCGGAATTTCTGAGACTGGAATGAGCGAGATAGGGAGCACGGAGATGAGCATCCCAAAATGCTCGTTCTCTCCCGAAGCTATTCCTAGGGATATCTCATGACTGCGGTAGCGTATTTAATTAGCACCGACAACAAATTAATTGTAGACTTGCGTAGCTCGGTATGTCTTAAGTTGAAGGAATTCCTAGGGACATCTCATGACTGGGGTAGCGTATTTTCAAGTAATTAGCACCATCAGAGATTACAGTTGAACCACATTAACTATCCACTTGCGAGCGTAGGAATATCTAAAATTGATGATATTCCTAGGGACATGTCTGCGTGATCGTATTTTCAATCAATTAGCACCGTACACATAACAGTTCAACCACATTAAATATACACTTGCTTAGTGTAGGTATGTTGCTCAGTTTCAGTCCGGGAGAAAAGGAGCATTTTGAGGTGCTCAACTCAGTCCGTGCTCCCTATCTCGCTCATTCCAGTCCCTGAAAGTCCGATTTCCGTGGTGGGACTGGAATGAGCGAGATAGGGAGCACGAATTGAGCTGAGCACCCCAAAATGCTCCTTTTCTCCTGGACTAAAAGTGAGCAACTTGAAAATACGCTACCCCAGTCATGAGATGTCCCTAGGAATTCCTTCAACTTAAGACATACCGAGCTTGGCCTTGGCCAGCGCTCAAGAGGCAAAACGAACCATTATTAAGTGCGAGCGAGCTACCCCCGCTGATTACCCGCTTGCCTCGTCCAGCGCTCACGAGGCAAAACGAGCCATCAGGTGCTGCCGCGTTACCCGCCCCCCCGTTTACCCGCCACACGATTCATGACTGAGGGCCTGGTCCAGCGCTGAAGACGCAAAGTTTATCCGGCACACTCCAAACTGTATGTCGTATGAAGGGCTTGTGTCTCCTTGACTTGTCCGTTACTCCAGCCGTTTACCCGTCACTCGAGCAGTCGGTGACTGCCTCGGCCGGCGCTCAGGAGGCAAAGCGAACCATTAAGGGCAAGCGACCTACCCCTGCCGAATACCCGCTGGCCTCGGCAGGCGCTCGCGAGGCCTGAGTCCGTTGCTCCCGCCGTTTACCCGTCAGTGACTGCCTCGGTCAGCGCTCAAGAGGCAAAGCGAAACATTAAGGGTGAGCGACCTACCCCCGCCGATTACCCGCTGGCCTCGGCCAGCGCACGCGAGGCCTGAGTCCGTTACTCCCGCCGTTTACCCGTCAGTGACTGCTTCGGCCAGCGCTCAAGAGGCAAAGCCAACCATTAAGGGCTTAGAGCTACCCCACCCGACTACCCTCCGGCCTCGGCCAGCGCTCGCGAGGCCTGAGTCCGTTGCTCCCGCCGTTTACCCGTCAGTTACTGCCTCGGCAGGCGCTCAGGAGGGAAAGCGAACCATTATTAAGGGAGAGCGACCTACCTCCGCCGATTACCCGCTTGCCTCGTCCAGCACTCACGAGGCAAAACGAACCATTATTAAGTGCGAGAGAGCTACCCCCGCTGATTACCCGCTTGCTTCGTCTGCTTCCGCGTTACCTCCTCCCCCCCCCCCCCGTTTACCCGCCACACGATTTATGACTGAGGCTCGTCCAGCGCTCAGAAGCAAAGTTTACCCGCAACACCAAATTGTATGTTGTAGGAAGGGCCAGTGTATCCTTGACTTGTCCGTTACTCCAACCGTTTACCAGTCACTCGAGCAGTCGGTGACCGCCTCGGCCAGCGCTCAGAAGGCAAAGCGAACCATTAAGGGCGAGCGACCTACCCCCACCGATTACCCGCTGGCCTCGGCCATCGCTCGCGAGGCCTGAGTCCGTTACTCTTGCCGTTTACCCGTCAGTGACTGCCTCGGTCAGCGCTCAAGAGGCAAAGCGAACCATTAAGGGCGAGCGACCTACGCCCTCCGATTACCCGCTGGCCTCGGCCAGCCCTAGCGAGGCCTGAGTCCGTTACTCTCGCCGTTTACCCGTCAGTGACTGCCTCGGCCAGCGCTCAAGAGGCAAAGGGAACCATTAAGGGCGAGCAACCTACCCCCGCCGATTACCCGCTGGCCTCGGCCAGCGCTCGCGAGGCCTGAGTCCGTTACTCCCGCCGTTTACCCGTCAGTTACTTCCTCGGCCAGCGTTCAAGAGGCAAAGCGAACCATTATTAAGGGAGAGCGACCTACCTCCGCCGATTACCCGCTTCCCTCGTGCAGCACTCACGAGGCAAAAAGAACCATTATTAAGTGCGAGCGAGCTACCCCTGCTGATTACCCGCTTGCCTCGTCCAGCGCTCACTAGGCAAAACGAGCCATCAGGTGCTGGCGCAAAGTTTACCCGCCACACACCAAATTGTATGTCGTATGAAGGGCCAGTGTATCCTTGACTTGTCCGTTACTCCAGACGTTTACCCGTCACTCGAGCAGACGGTGACCGCCTCGGCCAGCGCTCAGAAGGCAAAGCGAACCATTAAGGGCGAGCGACCTACTCCCACCGATTACCCGCTGGCCTCGGCCATTGCTCGCGAGGCCTGAGTCCGTTACTCTCGCCGTTTACCCGTCAGTGACTGCCTCGGCAAGCGCTCAAGAGGCAAAGGGATCCATTAAGGGCGAGCGACCTACCCCACCCGACTACTCTCCGGCCTCGACCAGCGCTCGCGAGCATGAGTCCGTTACACCCGCCGTTTACCCGTCAGTTACTGCCTCGGCAGGCGCTCAGGAGGCAAAGGGAACCATTATTAAGGGATAACAACCTACCTCTACCGATTACCCGCTTGTCTCGTCCAGCACTCACGAGGAAAAAAGAACCACTTTCAAATCTGCTGAACTGAAGCCTTTGGTTGAAGAAGCTGTCGACAGTATAACACCAGAAAACTGGAAGCAGGCAGTGAGGCATGCAGAAGAGCTTCAAGAACAAGATGCAAGACAAGACATAGCGGTTGAGAGATTTGTGGAGTCATTCGTTGTCAACATCGAAGAGAGCTCAGACGACGAGTTATCTGAGTAAGCACCAGAGAGGATTAGGCCTACAGGGGATACCTCTATAAAAAAACGCGCCTATGACTTTTACCCCAGAGGTGGTGTGGAAAAAAAGTCAAAATGATTATCATAATTATCAATATTATTATTATTATTATTATCATTATTATTATTATTTTAATTATTATTATAATTAATAATTATTACCATTATTATTTTTATGATCATTATTACAATTATTATTATTATTATTATTATTATTATTATTATTATTATTATTATCGTTATTATTACTATCATCATTACGATAAACGTGCATCCATCCATCAGAGAGAGAGAGAGAGAGAGAGAGAGAGAGAGAGAGAGAGAGAGAGAGAGAGAGAGAGAGAGAGCTGGGGGGGAGGGCGGATCTCTATAGCAATAAGGGCGCGCGAAAGCTCTCTAGGGATCGTCAAGCTATTTTTAGGACAGCTATGGGTGGACGAAACGTAGAAGTGGCAACGCTCAGACGGGCTCCACCTCAGGTCGGACCACAGCCTCCCAGACCACAAAGGCTTTGGGAGAGTATAGGTGACTGGCACCATCCTTGCTGCAGATGATTAAATCATCTATATATGCATAGACTTCTTTGCCTATCATGTCTGAGAACAATGTGTTGATCATCCTCTGAAAAGTAATGGGTGCGGTTTTGAGGCCGAATGGCATCCTTAACCATTCAAAATGACCGCTAGGGGTACTGAAGGCTGTAATCTCTTTGGATTCAGCTGCCATCGGCACCTGCCAGTACCTACTTAAAAGGTCAAGACTACTGAAAATAGTATTCCCTTGCCCCAGGGACATTAACAAGTCACCTAAAACAGGCAGAGGGTACCTATCATCCTCAGTCACCTCATTTACTTTCCTAAAATCGATGACAGGCCTGAAACTTCGGTCCTTTTTAGGGACTAGAAACAAGGGCGAGTTCCACGGAGATCGGGAATGCTGAATAACACCCTGGTCCAACATATCTTAAACCTGTTCATCTACAACCTGCCTTTGATTGTGTGGGAGTCTGTACGCAGGAATGCACACCGGTTTGGTGTCGGGTTTAACCCTAATGTTGTGTTCTGTCGTAGCAGTCGCACTTAAAGGTTCACCGGGCAGGGCAATGACATCACGATACTGATGTAAAACCTTCAGAAGCGGGCCCTTAAGCTCGGGATAATCGACCACTTTGACTAAATAATCGACAGATGAGGCCTGACAAGATGTGTCGCCGGCGGCTGGTTGACCCACTGCGCCGATACAAGGCCGCTTTAACTCTAAAGGGTCTGGGGACACCTGTCCGTCGAACGCTAAAGAGCGACCCAAAATGACTCCATTTCTGAGTTTAACCGGACCGCCAGTGGCATTAACCACTAAAGCTACGGTCCTACCTCCCTCGCGCACCGTGTTAAGGGTGGACTCTATCGCTAGCGTGTTGACACGACTAGGCCCTTCTAGGCAGATGAGGGATTTCCCACGACTATCGCATTGACATTTTTCCATCCCCTGCAAACGTCAGCTGGTGTTGGTGGTTGACCATGAAGTGAGGTGGTGCCAGCGCCATGCACCGGCACCGTGGAAAGAGTCGGCACGGTATGCACTACCGACTCAGGAGAAACACTTTCCCAACCCTTGCTGGGTATTTCTTTTCTTTCCCAGGGAGAAGCGAGGCGCACAGGTTGATCCATGGCCTTGAAACACCTCCCTTGAAACCTTACTGTATTACTATCTGGAAGAATTACCAGCGGTTAGACCTCAGTGACGACAACCCAAGAAGACCGTCAGACGGCAGGGAAAAGTTTGACGTCACGAAAAAATCCAAACGCATGATAGGGGTGTTTCGTCCCAAACTCACTGGCAAACTCACCAACCACCAAAGTCCTGTGCTCTCGCCAGCCGCCCGCTCTGTTCTGCCCCGGCGTCTCCCGGGACAGAAGCGGCCAGCGGCACCATGCTTGCTGAATCAACACCGTTCCTACGGCAAGGAGCACCTCCTAAGCACAACGTAGCGTCTGTGTGTAACGTCCTGGCGCCGCAGGGCCAAGGCGATACGACATACATTCACACATTCACATGTATGTTATAATATACACATTACACGAGATAGGGAGCACGGACTGACCCAAAATGCTCCTTTTCTCCCGAAGTTATTCGTAGGAATATCTCATGGCTGCGGTAGCGTATTTTAATTACCATCGAAAGCACACTCATGGCAGACTTGCAGAGCTTCCTGTTTTGCCTACCTAGAATGACTGCTATTCCTGTAGATCTGAAGTTTTGTAGATGTCAGCTGTCACAAGTTCCAGCAATACATGCATGCTTTTCTCTACAAACACTAGGCATAACAAGTACACTAACAATATGTTTTGCACTTTCAACTAGCATGCTTTTCTATTTCTGATTTACCCGCCTTTCCGTCAGAATTACACTATTTACAGTGGAAATACATAGGCCCCTTGCCGCTTCTTGTCAGCCAACTTTTAAACAACAGGTCGCTTCCCCATTTCTCTGTGTATTTCTGCATATACGGCTGTCGTGTCTGCTTGGCTGGAGGACTAGACATGACTACTGTGTATTAGTAACAAAGACGAGAACTTAACTGAGTGAGAGTGTGAGACAGACTGAGGGAGAATACTGGTACTGGTAAGAAGCGCCCAGGGTGAATGTACATATCGGTCTCGTAGATTCAGCTAGCTAGCAAGGACGAGGGAGGAAAGGGGAGGGATGGTATACGGGTCTCATACAAGTCATGACACCGTTAGAGGATGAGGGAAGGAAGAGTGAACGGTAGGGGAAGGATATAGTGATCGAGAGAGGCCTCACAAGTTGGTTGAAATGCAATTAACCTGACCTGTATCATACATGTCGGACAAACAGGAACGAAGATTTTAACTTGGAAGGAACAATAACTTATTTATGATGATGGATTTAAGATTATTCGGCATATTATTCGAAGAATACGAATACTTTTCCCAATTATTCGAATACGAATACTTTTCCCAATTATTCGAATACGAATGCGAATACTTTGATGTCAGATGACAAGTATTCGAATACGAATACACCCAAATAGTGTGTTCGAATAAGAATACCCATCCCTGCTCGCCCTTAATGGTTCGTTTTGCCTCGTGAGCACTGGCCGAGGCAGTCACTGACTGATCGAGAGACGGGTAAACGGCGGGAGTAACGGACTTTGGCCTCGCGAGCGTTGGCCGAGGCAAGCGCTTAATCAGCGGGGGTAGCTCGCTCGCACTTAATAATGGTTCGTTTTGCTTCGTGAGTGCTGGACGAGGCAAGCGGGTAATCGGCGGAGGTAGGTCGCTCTCCCTTAATAATGGTTCGCTTTGCCTCTTGAGCGCTGGCCGAAGCAATCACCGACTGTAAACGACTGAAGTAACGGACAAGTCAAGGAGACACTGGCCCTTCATACGACATACAATTTGGTGTGTGGCGGGTCATGAATCGTGTGGTGGGTAAACGGGTGGGGGGGGGGGGGGGTTAACGCGCCAGCACCTGAAAGCTCGTTTTGCCTCGTGAGCGCTCCACGAGGCAAGCGGGTAATCAGCGGGTGTAGCTCCCTCGCACTTAAAAATGGTTCGTTTTGCCTTGTGAGTGCTGGACGAGGCAAGCGGGTAAACGGCGGAGGTAGGTCGCTCTCCCTTAATAATGGTTCGCTGTGCATCTTGAGCGCTGGCCGAGGCAGTAACTAACGAGTAAACGGCGGGAGTAACGGACTCAGGCCTCGCGAGCGCTGGCCGAGGCCAGCGGGTAATCGGCGGGGGTAGGTCGCTCGCCCTTAATAGTTCGCTTTGCCTCTTGAACGCTGGCCGAGGCAGTCACTGACGAGTAAACGGCGTGAGCAACGGACTCAAGCCTCGCGAACGCTGGCCGAGGACAGCGGGTAATCGGCGGGGGTAGGTCGCTCGCCCTTAATAGTTCGCTTTGCCACTTGAGCGCTGGCCGAGGCAGTCATTGTCGGGTAAACGGCGGGAGTAACGGAATCAGGCCTCCCGAGCGCTGGCCGAAGCCAGCGGGTAATCGGCGGGGGTAGGTCGCTCGCCCTTAATGGTTCGCTTTGCCTCCTGAGCGCTGCCCGATTCAGTCACCAACTTCTCGAGTGACGGTTAAACGGCTGGAGTAACGGAGAAGTCAAGGAGACACTGGCCCTTCATTCGCGACATACAATTTGGTGTGTGGCGGGGGGGGGGGGTTAAGCGCCAGCACCTGATGGCTCGTTTTGCCGTGTGCGCGCTGGACGAGGCCAGCGGGTAAACAGCGGGGGTAGCTCCCACCCACTTAAAAATAGTTCGTTTTGCCTCGAGAGTGCTGGACGAGGCAAGCGGGTAATCGGCGGAGGTAGGTCGCTCTCACTTATTAATGGTTCGCTTTGCCTCTTGAGCGCTGGCCGAGGCAGTAACTGACGGGTAAACGTCGGGAGTAACGGACTCAGCCCTCGCGAGCGCTGGCCGAGGCCAGCGGGTAATCGGCGGAGGTAGGTCGCTCGCTCTTAATGGTTCGCTTTGCCTCGGGAGCGCTGGCCGATGCAGTAACTGACGCGTAAACAGCGGGAGTAACGGACTCAGGCCTCGCGAGCGCTGGCCGAGGTCGGCAGGTCATCGGCGGGGGTAGGTTGCTCGCCCTTAATGGTTCGCTTTGCCTCCTGAGCGCTGACCGAGGCAGTAACTGACGCGAAAACGGCTGGAGTAACGGACTCAGGCCTCGCGAGCGCTGGCCGATGTGAGCGGGTAATCGGCAGGGGTATTTCGCTCGCCCTTAATGGTTCGCTTTGCCTCCTCAGCGCTGGCCGAGGCAGTCACTGACGGGTAAACGGCGGAAGTAACGGACTCAGACCTTACGAGCGCTGGCCGAGGTCAGCGGGTAATCGGCGGGGGTAGGTCGATCGCCCTTAATGGTTCGCTTTGCCTTTTGAGCGCTGGCCGAGGCAGTCACTAACGGGTAAACGGCGGAAGTAACGGATTCAGTCCTCGTGAGCGCTGGGCGAGGCCAGCGGGTAATCGGCGGGTGTAGGTCGCTCGCCCTTAATGGTTCGCTTTGCCTCTTGAGCGCTGTCCGAGGCAGTAACTGACGCGTAAACGGCGGAAGAACCGGACTCAGGCCTCGCGAGCGCTGGCCGAGGCAGTCACTGACGGGTAAACGGCGGGAGTAACGGACTCAGGCCTCGCGAGCGCTGGCCAAGGCCAGCGGGTAATCAGCGGGGGTAGGTCGCTCGCCCTTAATGGTTCGGTTTGCCTCTTGAGCGCTGGCCGAGGCAGTCACTAACGGGTAAACGGCGGGAGTAACGGATTCAGTCCTCGCGATCGCTGGGCGAGGCCAGCGGGTAGTCGGCGGGTGTAGGTCGCTCCCCTTAATGGTTCGCTTTGCCTCTTGAGCGCTGGCCGAGGCAGTCACTGACGGGTTAACGGCGGGAGTAGCGGGCTCAGGCCTCGCGAGCGCTGGCCGAGGCCAGCGAGTAATAGGCGGGGGTAGGTCGCTCGCCCTTAATGTTTCGCTTTGCCTCCGGAGCGCTGGCCGAGGCAGTCACCGACTTCTCGAGTGACGGGTAAACTGTTGGAGTAACGGAGAAGTCAAGGAGACACTGGCCCTTCATTCGCGACATACAATTTGGTGTGTGGCCTGTAAATTTTGCGGCTTGAGCGCTGGAGGAGGCCCTTAGTCATGAATCGTGAGGCGGGAAAACGGGGGTGGGGGGAAGGGGTTAACGCACCAGCACCTGATGGCTCGTTTTGCCTCGTGAGCGCTGGACGAGGCAAGCAGGTAATCAGCAGGGGTAGCTCCCTCGCACTTAATAATGGTTCGTTTTGCCTCGTGAGTGCTGGACGAGGCAAGCGGGTAATCAGCGGAGGTAGGTCGCTCTCCCTTAATAATGGTTCGATCTGCCTTTTGAGCGCTGGCCGAGGCAGTAACTGACTGGTAAACGGCGGGAGTAACGGACTCAGGCCTCGCTAGCGCTGGCCGAGGCCAGCGGGTGATCGGCAGGGGTATTTCGCTCGCCCTTAATGGTTCTCTTTGCCTCCTGAGCGCTGGCCGAGGCAGTCACTGACGAGTAAACGGCGGGAGTAACGGACTGGTCATGAAGACACTTCATACGACATACAATTTGGTGTGTGTCGGGTAAACTTTGCGTCTTGTGCGCTGGAGGCTCTCATTCATGAATCGTGTGGCGGGTAAACGGGGGGGTTAACGCGCCAGCACCTGATGGCTCGTTTTGCCTCATAAGCGCTGGCCGAGGCAAGCGCTTAATCAGCGGGGGTAGCTCGCTCGCACTTAATAAAGGTTCGTTTTGCCTCGTGAGTGCTGGACGAGGCAAGCGGGTAATCGGCGGAGGTAGGTCGCTCTCCCTTAATAATGGTTCGCTTTGCTTCTTGATTGCTGGCCGAGGCAGTAACTGACGGGTAAACGGCGGGAGTAACGAACTCGGTGCTCGCGAGCGTTGGCTGAGGCCAACGGGTAGTCGGCGGGGGTAGGTTGCTCGCCCTTAATGGTTCGCTTTGCCTCTTGAGCGCTTACCGAGGCAGTCACTGACGGGTAAACGGCGGGAATAACGGACTCAGGTCTCGCGAGCGCTGGCCGAGGCCAGCGGGTAATCGGCAGGGGTATTT
>NW_026110800.1:0-10000 GCF_024679095.1 Eriocheir sinensis
CCACATTGTACTGACATTTCTGAAACATTTAATGACCATTTTTGAAGGCTGGGGCTAGATCATGATATAGTAGGGGATGAATATAACATATTTACACAACTCACCTAATTACTCGGTATACTTATCACCAGCTACACAGATAGAAATTGAAAACTTTCTTAAGACATTAAAAGGTACATCATCTGGTTTTGATGAAATTTCTCCCTTGGTCGTAAGACAAACTGCCAGCATAATTTCCTTGCCATTAACACACATAGTTAACCTCACATTAAAGAAAGGAGTTTTTCCGGACGAACTTAAGAAAGCTAAAATTATTCCATTATTTAAGTCAGATAATAGAGATGATGTCAATAACTACAGACCTATATCAGTTCTTCCTGTGTTCAGTAAAGTCTTTGAAAAAGTGATATGCACTCGTCTTGTAAATTTCATTGAGAAAAATAATTTATTTTCGAATTGTCAGCATGGTTTTAGACCAGGGCGCTCTACTGAGTCGGCCATATTTCAGTTTACCAATAATGTGTATAAATATCTGGAAAAGAAACATTATTTAGTTGGAGTTTTTTTAGATCTTTCTAAGGCTTTTGATTCGCTATGTCATAAAATTCTTTTAAGTAAACTTAGTAGTTTTGGGATTCGGGGAGTTCCTTTAGAATTATTCAAAAATTATTTAACAAATCGATTTCAAGCTGTTTACTGTAATTCTAAATATTCTTCTTTCAAGCCTATCAACAAGGGTGTACCGCAAGGATCTATCCTAGGACCTATACTTTTTCTCATCTATATTAATGATATTGTCAATGCTAGTAATAAATTTAAGTATACCATTTATGCTGACGACACTAATTTACTATTAATGATAAAAATATAAATAGTTTGCATATAAACATTAATAATGAGCTCAATTCAATTAATATGTGGCTTAAACATAATAAGTTAAGGTTAAATATCACTAAAACAAAATACATTATCTTTCAAAACCGATCAGTCACTACTAACATGCCACCTATAACACTTGAAGGAAAAGTACTTGAACGAGTTTCTTATACTAAGTTTTTGGGCGTTTTCATAGATCAAAATATCAATTGGAGATACCAAATTAATTCTGTTGCAAATAAACTATCTAGGATATGTGGCATACTGTATCGAATAAGAAATAGCCTTACACAAGAAGCACTTATCAGTATTTATTATACACTTTGTTACCTGCATCTCATTTATTGTGTATCTGTGTGGGCGTGTACGTGGCCTTCCTTTCTTAAAAATCTTCAGGTTTCTCAAAATAAGATATTTAGGTGTATGTTTTATATGAACAAGTTTGATTCCACACATAACGTATTTTCCACACATAGATTTCTTAATTTTAAAAGATTCATTGTTATTTTCTACTATTATTTATTTATAAAAACCTCGCACTGATGCATGGAACTCATCCTTTTCAAGTTATTAATACATTGCATAATACGCGCAGGAACAATATAAACCTTATCTCTCCACAGTTCAGGACAGTTCTTTTCAGAAATAGTATTTTATGCTCAGGACCTCAAGTTTGGAATTCTTTGCCAGTAGAAATAAAAAAATCTCCTTAATAGTAATAATTTCTCTCTATTTAAAAAGTCAGTAAAAACACACTTATTTGCAATCCAAAACAATCACTGTTAAAATTATAATTTATTCCTGAAACATGAACACAAATTTACATTATTAAATCTAATCAGTGAATTGCATAGTACTATTGTCCATATTATTTTATTATTATTATTATTATTATTATTATTATTATTATTATTATTATTATTATTATTGTTATTATTATTATTGTTGATGCTGTTGTAGTTGTTATTGTAGTTAACATTTTAGATATAACTATTATAACTTCATCTGGTATTATAGTTAATGTTGTTATTTATTGTATATTTGTATTTAGCTTTATGGTTGGGAGCTATCTGCAACCTTTAGAAAGATATTAATAGTGCAATGAAATAAATATACAGTCTGTCGGGAAGCTTCGGCTTGACAGGCTAGATTCGTTGCCAGAATTATAATTATATTTATATGTATATATCAATGTGTGTATATTATGGCAATAAACATTACTTACTTACTTACTTACTTACACATATGCAACACTAGAATCACTTACTGTTTCTCTATCATATCCTGTCCCCATATAAACAGCACACAGTTTGTCTCTAACTGTCCTAGTAAACACAACCCCCTCCACACACACACACACACACACACACACACACACACACACACATGCAACACTAGAATCACTTACTGTTGTGCCGTGTATTTCGTCGCCTCCTCGGAAATGAGTGCAATTCTGGATATGTTCTTTGCGACAACCTTGGTCTTGTGCGAGGCGGCCATGAACCAGGCGGGGGTACCAGGGACCTGCCGCGCCCCTGTGGCGGAATAATGATAATAATAATAGTGAGAGTAGTATTAGTGATGAGAAGGGAAGGGAAGGGAAGGGAAGGGAAGGGATGGAGTGTGTGATTGAGATTGGGTTAGAATATTTAGTAGTAGAAAGGGAAGGGAAGGGAAGGGAAGTGATGGGAAAAGAAGGGAAGGGATGGGAAAAGAAGGGAACGGAAGGGAAGGGAAGGGAAAAGAAGGGAAAGGAAGGGATGGAGTGTGTGATTGAGATTGGGTTAGAATATTTAGTAGTAGAAAGGGAAGGGAAGGGAAGGGAAGGGAAGTGATGGGAAAAGAAGGGAAGGGAAGGGAAGTGATGGGAAAAGAAGGGAACGGAAGGGAAGGGAAGGGAAAGAAGGAAGGAAGGAAGGGATGGAGTGTGTGATTGAGATTGGGTTAGAATATTTAGTAGTAGAAAGGGAAGGGAAGGGAAGGGAAGGGAAAAGAAGGGAAGGGAAGGGATGGAGTATGTGATTGAGATTGGGTTAGAATATTTAGTAGAAGAAAGGGAAGGGAAGGGAAGTGATGGGAAAAGAAGGGAAGGGAAGGGAAGGGAAGGGATGGAGTATGTGATTGAGACTGGGTTAGAATATTTAGAAGTAGAAAGGGAAGGGAAGGGAAGGGAAGGGAAGGGAAGGGAAAGGAAGGGAAGGGAAAGGAAGGGAAGGGGAAGGGAAGGGAAATGGAAGGGATGGGAAGTGAAGGGAAAAGATGGGAAGGGAAAGGAAAGGAAGTGAAGGGAAAAGAAGGGAAGAGAAAGGAAGGGAAGGGAAGGGAAGGGAAAGGAAGGGAAGGGAAGGAAGTGAAGGAAAAGAAGGAAGAGAAAGGAAGGAAGGGAAGGGATGGGAAAAGAAGGGAAGGGAAGGAAAGGAAGGAAGGAAATGGAAGGATGGGAAGTGAAGGAAGAGAAGGGAATGGAAAGGAAGGGAAGGGAAGGGAAGGGAAGCGAAAGGAAGGGAAGGGAAAAAATAAAATATAGAGAAGGAGGAGGAAAGAGGAGAAGAAAGAGACGGAAAAGAATGGAGGAAACACACACACAAAACCTCCCCCCCCTACACACAAACACACACACAAAACCTCCCCCCCCTACACACACACACACACACACACACACACAAAAAAAATCCCCCTACATAAATAAATAAATAAATAAATAAATAAAGAAATAAAGTTAAGATCACAGAAGGCGGCGGAGGATATTTTGTACAGAACAACTAAATTAAAGGAAACAGAAGAGTGCAATGATATATACATAATGAAAAAATAAATGAAAAGAAAGAAGGAAATGGAACGAACTACTAGCAGAGGCGAAGGAGAAGAATAATGAAAGATCTGTGGAAGAAAAGGAGATATTTTTTTGGAGAATAGTAGGGGACCGAGGCAGAAAGTGGTACACAAGAGAGAGGATAAAGAAGAACCAAAGTTAGAAAAGATAGATAAGAGTAAATGTTTAAGAGTGATGTATACAAACGTAGATGGATTAATAACTAGTAAATTGGAACTGCAAGATTTCATAAAGGAGAAAGAACCAATGATCGTATGCTTAACGGAAACCAAACTGAACGAGGCTATTAAATTAGAGATAAATAAAAACTATGATATATGGAGGAAAGATAGAATGGGCAAAGGGGGAGGTGGAGTGATGATAATGACAAAAAAGGAGTTAACAGTGAAAGTGGTAGAATACGGGGAAGGTAAAGCTGAAATTGCGAAAGTAAATGTGGAAACCAAAAACAAGGAAAGGTTGGCAATTATAACCGCATATGTACCACCTAGAACAAACTCATGGTGTAAGGAAGAGCACGACACTGTGATCAATGACACTATACAGAGTTTAAGCAAAATGCTTAAGGAAGACAAAAAAGTTATGCTAGTTGGTGACTTCAATTGTAAAGAGATTGACTGGGAGACATTCGAGAGTAATAGTGGAGATAACGCATGGGGAGATAGATTCCTAAGATTGATGATGGAGAATCTTATGATACAAAGAGTGAATGAACATACAAGATATAGAAGTGACGATGAACCGGCAAGACTGGACCTAGTACTAACAAAAGGAATATACATCAAGGATGAACTAAGGTATGGATGTCCACTGGGCAAGAGTGATCATGTAACCATAGAGATTGATACAGAAGTGGAGGTTACTAAAGAGGACGAATCCTACAAATCAAACAGGCTAAACTATATTAAGACAGACATGGAAAACCTTCGGAAGTTTTACGAGAAAGTGGAATGGGATGAGTTACTGAGAAAAAATAAAGTACAAGAAAAGTATGATATCTTTATGGAAGCCTATAACACTGGTGTCAAAAAATATGTACCCGTATACAGACCCAAAGTTAAGGGTAGGAAGGACTGGTTTAATGCCAAATGTGCAAACGCAAAAGAAAAAAGGGACAAAGCATGGAAAAGACTAAAAGCAGGAAGAATCAAAGAAACAAAGAAGACTTCAGAATGGCGAGAAATGAATATGTGAAAATAAGGAAAGAAGAAGAAAAGGGATATGAGAAGGATATTGTGGAAAAATGCAAAGAACAGCCCAAGTTGTTTTATAGATTTATAAATGGGAAGACTAAACCGAAAGAAACAATAGAAAGACTGAGAGACGGGAATGTGGAAGTCAATGACCCTAAAGGTATGGCAGAGTTATTAAATAGAAAATTCCAGCAAGTCTTTACCAAAGAAACAATCTTTATTGCGCCACAAGAGAATAAAATAGAAGTTCATATGGAAGAGATTATGGTAAACAAAGAAGAGATCCATAAATTACTGGGAGAACTAGAAGAGGAAAAGCAGTAGGACCGGATGGAGTTTCTGGGTATATTTTTAAAAAATGTAGAGATGAATTAATTGTTCCAATATACGACATCATTAGATGCTCAGTAGCAACAGGTACAGTGCCCAATGAGTGGAGAAGGGCTGAAGTGGTCCCCATATATAAAAGTGGAAGGAAAGATGAACCTTCAAACTACAGACCCATATCCCTGACAAGTGTTTTGTGCAAAATATGTGAGAAAATAATAAAGAAGCAGTGGACTAAATTTCTAGAAGAGCATAAGTTAATTACCAGCAAACAATATGGATTTCAAAAGGGCCGATCATGTGTTACAAACTTACTCAGTTTTTACTCAAGAGTGACAGACAGAACTCAGGAAAGGGATGGATGGGTTGATTGTATTTATCTAGATTTGTAAAAGTCCTTTGACAAAGTTCCACATACAAGAATATTATGAAAACTTGTAAATAAATGATGATTTATATTAAATATGAATTAATGTATGGCAAGCTACCTAATGGGAAGGGAGATGAGAACTGTGGTCAAGGACATAAAATCAGAATGGAGAAATGTAGAAAGTGGAGTACCACAGGGTTCAGTATTAGCACCGATAATCTTCCTGGCATATGTAAATGACATGGCTGAAGGAGTTAATAGCTACATAAACCTGTTTGCTGACGACGCTAAATTACAAAAACATATAAGAAACAAAGAAGATTGTGAAATATTGCAAGAAGACCTATACAAAATTTGGAAATGGAGTATGGATTGGGAGATGGAATTTAATGTGAAAAAATGTCATGTTATGGAAATGGGTAAAAGTGAAACAAGACCAATCTGGATATACAAAATGGGAAATGGTGAAACATTAAAAAAAGTGCATGAAGAGAGAGACCTGGGAGTAGTGATGAGGGATGATAATCAACCAGAGAGTCATATAAATCGGATCTTTAGAGACACATATAACTTGGTGAGAAATATTAGAGTAGCATTTAGCTACATGGACAAGGACATGATGAGAAGGCTAATCACTACCATGATTAGACCACAATTAGAATATGCAGAGGTAGTGTGGTCCCCCCATAAGAAGAAGCATATAAAGAAACTAGAAAGAATACAGAGGATGGCATCAAAAATGGTCCCAGAGTTGGAGGGATTAATATACGAGGAAAGATTAAAGGAAATGAACTTAACAACACTGGAACAAAGAAGAGAAAGGGGAGACCTAATCCAAATTTATAAATTATTAAACAAAATAGATGAAGTAGATAATGAAGAACTGCTACTAACAGAAGGAAACATAAGCAGAAATACAAGAGGACACAGTAAAAAATTGGGAAAGGGGAGATGCTTGAGAGACACAAAGAAGTATAGCTTCCCGCAAAGAAATGTAGAGGTTTGGAACAGTCTGAGCGAGGATATAGTATCAGCGAGGAGTGTGCAAAGCTTTAAAGATAAGTTGGATAAATGCAGACACGGAGACGGGACCACACGAGCATAATGCCCAGGCCCTGTAAAACTACAACTAGGTAAATACAACTAGGTAAATAGTACACACACACACACCTTTTTTTTGAAAATGCAAATTGGAGTAAAAAAAACAAAGCCAAAAGTACCCAAGACAAGTGGGAGGAGTTTTTAAAGCTGTACAAAGAAGCCGAGAATAGATATGTCCCTAAGGTAACCAAAAAGGATGTTGGTAAAAAGGAGTGGTTTAACAAAAGATGCGAGGCAGCTAGAAAAAGAAAGGAGGAAGCCTGGAAGGGATGGAGGAGACGAAGAAGAATCAACGCGTGGAACAATTTCAAACAAGCAAGGAATGAATATACAAAGATTAGAAGAGAAGAAAAACGGAAATATGAAAAAGATATAATCGATAAATGCAAAGACCAACCTAAATTATTTTATAGACATGTGAACGGCAAATTAAAGAATAGAGAAACAATCAATAAACTGAAATTGGATGGAACTACATATGAAGCCCCAGCAGAGATGGCAGAAGTGATGAACAACTGCTTTCATAGAGTTTTCACAAAGGAAGACGAATTCGTACAACCACCGGGCCAGGAAAGAGGAAGGGTTATGCAGGAGATACAGTTAACGGTGCAGGAGGTCAAGGAAAGCTTGAACAAGCTGGATGTAAGAAAGGCGACAGGGCCGGATGAAGTATCAGGGTGGATCCTGAAAGAATGTAGTGAGCAACTTGCAGAGAAACTGCACTCCATAATGAGCGCCTCCCTGCGTGAAGGAAAGGTACCACAAGATTGGAAGAGAGCAAACATAGAACCAATTTATAAAGGAGGAGAGAGAGAGGACCCATTAAATTACAGACCGGTATCACTCACTAGTGTGGTTGCGAAGATATGTGAGAGGTTAGTTAAAAACAGGTGGTCGGATTTTTGGGTAAGTGAGAGAATTATCTCAGATTGCCAGTTTGGATTCAGGAGGGAGATCGTGTGTCACCAACTTGTTGTGTTACTACTCAAGGGTGACAGATTTAATGCAAGAGAGAGAAGGCTGGGGGGATGGAGTGTACCTGGATTTGAAAAAGGCATTCGACAAAGTACCGCACAGAAGACTAATTTGGAAAATTAAAAATAGGGGTGGAGTTGGTCATGGACTGATTAAGTGGCTGGAGGACTTCCTAACTAACAGGGAAATGAGGACAATAATCAAGGACAAGGTATCCAACTGGTGCCCAGTGAGGAGTGGGGTCACACAAGGTTTGGTGCTGGCACCAATAATGTTTGCTGTTTGTATAAATGATATGGTGGAAGGAGTGACCAGCCATGTGAGATTGTTTGCAGATTATGCAAAGCTATTGAGACGAGTCAGTGATGTGAAAGACTGTGAGGCATTGCAGAGGAACCTGGACAAAATATGGGAGTGGAGTGGTACATGGCAGATGGAATTCAACCTTGGGAAATGTAAAAAAATAGAGTTTGGTAGGAGTGGTAGAAGATGTGAATATGATTATAAGATGGGAAGTGAGATAATATGCAGAGGAATGGAAGAAAAAGATTTGGGAGTGACTATCTCTGAGAA
Organism: Eriocheir sinensis; assembly: GCF_024679095.1. NCBI lineage: Eukaryota > Metazoa > Arthropoda > Malacostraca > Decapoda > Varunidae > Eriocheir > Eriocheir sinensis. Next base: position 8,249 of record NW_026110800.1, read on the forward strand.
CATGTCACCAGAGAAACACATCAACAGGATAACGGGACAAACTATGAATTTGCTGAAGAACATAAGGACGGCATTTGTGTATTTGGACGAAGAGATGATGAAGAAAATAATAGTTACAATGATAAGGCCAAGGCTGGAGTATGCAGCAGTGGTCTGGTCTCCTCATGAAAAGAAGAACATAAGAAAGCTGGAAAGAGTACAGAGAATGGCAACTAAGATAACATAAGAACATAAGAACATTGGAGTCTGCAAGAGGCCGGTAGGCCTGTACGAGGCAGCTCCTCTGAACCTAAGCTCCTGTGTAGCACCCGTGTATCTAACCCCACCTAATAATCACTGTCCATGAATTTATCCAATCTATTTTTTAATGTGACAGTTGTATTGGCACTTATAACATGACTGCTAAGTCTATTCCACTCATCCACCACCCTGTTTGTAAACCAATTTTTGCCTATGTCCCTGTTGAATCTGAATTTATCCAGTTTAAACCCGTTACTTCGTGTCCTACCCGGTTCTCTTACCAACAAAACCTTATGAATGTCTCCCTTATTAAAGCCCTTCATCCATTTATAAACCTCGATCATGTCTCCACGCACCCTTCGCCTTTCTAGAGAATGCAAGTTTAACTGTTTGAGTCTTTCCTCGTATGGCAAGTTTCTCAACCCCTGAATCATCTTAGTCATCCTCCTCTGCACCGATTCTAATATTTTGATATCCATTCTATAGTAGGGTGACCAGAACTGAACCACATAGTCAAGATGAGGTCTAACTAATGCTAAATATAGTTTGAGGAAGACTTCGGGGCTTCTGTTGCTTACGCTCCTTGAAATTAATCCCAGCACCCTATTTGCTCGATTTCTAGTTTGAATGCATTGTGCCCTTGGATGGAGATCAGAGATAGTACCAGAACTTAAGGATCGGACTTACGAGGAGAGACTCAATAGCATGGAGAGAGAGAGAGAGAGAGAGAGAGAGAGAGAGAGAGAGAGGAGGTTTATTGAGAGAGAGGAGATTTATTGAGAGGGAGAGGATTTATTGTGGAGAGAGAGAGAGAGAGAGAGAGAGAGAGAGAGAGAGAGAGAGAGAGAGAGAGAGAGAGAGAGAGAGAGAGAGAGAGAGAGAGAGAGAGAGAGAGAGAGAGAGAGAGAGAGAGAGAGAGAGAGAGAGAGAGAGAGAGAGAGAGAGAGAGAGAGAGAGAGAGAGAGAGAGAGAGAAACACACATGACAGAGGAGGAAAAATGAACATATGAGAGGAAAGTCTGAAATTTGAGGAAGACAAAGAGGAAGGAACCCCAGCCTTGGAGTGTGTACTGTCGTCAAGGAGCCGACTGATTCAAGGTACGTCCCAAACTTTCCTTTCTGAGATCTATGAGGCAGACCCTTCCGCCGCCCCTAACGTCAGCAGCCTCTTCCAAAGGTCCTCAATATGTGTCGTAACCTGCCGAGGGGAGATGGGAGAGAAGGAGAGAGTGAGCTGTGTTAGAATCTGAACAGAGGAGGATGAAAAACTTGCCATACGAGGACAGACTTAAGCATTTAAATCTGCACTCTCTGGGTTAGCTATTGTGTGTAACCAAAACAACACTTCATTATAACTATCATGGGTGTCTATCATGTATTTGAGGTGTATTTTACGTCATAAGGAGGTCAGAGTTTTATTTCAAAGAGCGCAAGTCACCCTCAAGCTTTACGTAGCACTAGTTAGCCATCAAGCCCAGTGCCTCTTAAGCTTAGTGCCCCTTGAACATAGTG
>NW_026110800.1:15000-70766 GCF_024679095.1 Eriocheir sinensis
CGTCGGCAAATTTTGAAAGATTGGATTTTAATCCTAGTTCTAGGTCGTTGATATATATGATGAAAAGTATGGGTCCCAGCACTGACCCCTGTGGCACTCCACTTGTGACCGGGAGCCACTCGGAGGCCTGTCCGTTGAGTACAACTCGTTGTTTTCTTCCAGTGAGCCAGTCCTTGATCCACGCTGTCAGATCGTCGCCTAATCCCGCCGACTTAAGTTTCTTGAGGAGTCTTTCATGTGGCACTTTGTCAAAGGCTTTCTGAAAGTCTAGATATATAACATCGCTGGGGATATGATTATCCCAGTTTTCATAGATACCTTGGAAGAAGTCCAATAAATTGGTTAAGCATGAGCGCTTGTTCCTGAAACCGTGCTGAGCATCGGAAATGATGTTGTTGTCTTCAAGGAACCTAACGAGTTTGTCTCTGATGATCTTCTCGAGGATTTTTCCCGCCACTGAGGTCAAGCTGATTGGTCTGTAGTTTAGGGCCACACTTTTGTCTCCCTTTTTGTAGATCGGTGTTACATTCGCTTGTTTCCAGTCTTTCGGGACTTTGTTTTGTTGTAGTGACTGATTGTAGATGGCGGTGAGTGGCTTGAGGATTTGCTGCTTGAGTTCCTTGAGCAGCTGGGTGACAAGTCGTCGGGTCCGGTGGACTTGTTTGTCTCGAGTTTGTCTAGGTACTTTTTCACATCCCGTTCGTCGATTGCGCCAATTTCTAGGGGAGTGATTCCCATCGGTGGGGAAGGGCTCTCGGGTACGGACTGGGTATTCTCGACCGTGAACACTGACGCGAAGTTCCTGTTTAGGATTTCGACCATTTGTCTACTGTCCTGTGTTAGTACGTCACTTTCATCTTTTAGGGGACCGATATTGCTTTTTGTCTTCTTTTTGGTTCTTATATACGTGAAGAACTTTTTCGGGTTGGACTTGGCTTCGCGTGCAATTTGCTTTTCATAGTCGCGTTTACTCTGGCGAATGAGTGTTCTGCAAGCTCTGAGGCTTTGATGGTACTGTTCGCGTGCCTCGTCAGTGCTGTTTTCCTTTAGCAAGTTGTATTTTCTCTTCTTCAAATTAATCGCCCGTCGAACTTGGGTAGTCATCCATGGTGTGCTTGTGGCATTATTTGTTCTCCTTGTCTTCATGGGAACAGTTGTTCTCTCTACCTCCAGGAGTTTGTTCTTAAAGCCTTTCCACGCGCCGTCCACCGGAGTGAGGTTCATGGGTTCCCAAGTTGTCTGGGTTAGCAGCTCACGAGCGAAGTTAAAATTGGCTCTTTTGTAGTCTGGAATCTTGGACGTGTTTTCGGTGAGTTCATGGTCTGTTCTGATTTTTAGGCGAATTAGGTGATGGTCGCAACCATCCAGTTTTTCGCCGACTTGACATTCACGTGTGAGATCTGAATCACTCACGAGTACTAGGTCTAATATGTTATTTTCCCTCGTCGGTTGGGTAACAATCTGAGTAAGAAAAGTTTGAATGAGAAAGTTTGAATGAGAAAAATAGGAGGAGGAGGAGGAGGAAAGAAAAATATGGAGAAGAAAAAAAAGTTTGAATGAGAAAAATAGGAGGAGGAGGAGGAGGAAAGAAAACTATGAAGAAGAAAAAAAAGTTTGAATGGGAAAAAGGAGGAGGAGGAGGAGGAGGAGGAGGAGGAGGAGGAAAGAAAAATATGGAGAAGAAAAAAAAGTTTGAATGAGAAAAAGGAGGAGGAGGAGGAGGAGGAGGAGGAGGAGGAAAGAAAATTATGTAGAAGAAAAAAAAGTTCCAATGAGAAAAAGTAGGAGTAGGAGGAGGAAATAAGGAAGAAAAGGAGGAAGGAGGAGAAGGAGGCTTGTGAGTGCGTGAGTGCGTGCATGCGGGTGAAAGTCATATTCCGAACCTAACATGAAAAATGAGTGCGTAGGACCACCACAACCTCTTCTATCCCCCACCCCCCACACAAAAAATGAGTGCATTCGTGAGTGAGTGAGTGCGTGTGTGAGTGCGTGTGGGTCAAGTTACTCACGTTTCTGCCACAGCTGCCGTTCGTGTTGCCTCATAATCCCCCAAGCCTTGACACCCGCGTTAAAGCAATCCGTCAGAAGCTCCTCGGCCTCCCGCATAACCCTCGGACTCAACTTCAAGTCCTCACTCCCCTGCGCTTCCGACCCCCTGCCCACCAGCGCTTGCATGAGGTCAGGGGTCACGCGTTGGCCCCCCCAGGTCGGGCGTTGCGTCCTGGGGTGTCCGCTTGGGGTCAGTCTGGGTCGGGAGTTAGTCTGTGTGCTAGAAGGTGTTAGTGGCAGTCAGTCAGAGAGAGAGGGGAACATGTGTTAAGGGAATTGTGTGTATTTACCTTGTTGTATTTACCTAGTTGTAGCTGTAGTTGTAGGCCTGGGCTTTACGCTCGTGTGGTTCCGTCTCCGTATCTATGGAGTGTGTGTGTGTATGTGTGTGTGTGACCTACCATGTGTAAAGGGTAGAGTGTGTTCGGTGTGTGCGTTAGGGTGTGCCGGCAAGCTAGTCTTCGCGGCATCTGTTAATTACACCTGGGACTTCGCTGAACACGCTATACTGTGATTTATACCTGATTTTTAAGTGTTATATTTGTGTTTATTATGGGATTATTATGTTCCAGTGTGTGTCATTGTTAAGTTGGGCTCCATGGCTACACACACACACACACACACACACACACACACCAATCACTAGTCATGTCAGTATAGCTCTGTAGATTTCGATAGGCCTTTTCCATAATGAAACACACACACACACACACACACACACACACACACACACACCAATCACAAGTCATGTCAGAATAGGCCTCCCCATAGGCTCACAAGATGGTCAGAGAAAGAAAAAAATAATAATAATGTCATAGTCAAAGTAGGTCATTGTGTGTATTTGGGGTCATCCTAGGTCACTCCCCCCTCCCCTCCATCCTTCCCCCCCCTGTACTGACCTCACTATCATCATCATCATCATTATCATTATATTACATACGTACATATAGATAAGTAAATCTCTCTCTCTCTCTCTCTCTCTCTCTCTCACACACACACACACACACACACACACACACACACAGAAATATACACTTAGAAATATTAACCGTTGAAATTAAAATAAAAAAGAAAACACACACACACACACACACACACACACACACACGCCAACACTCACGTGCTTCCCAGAGGTTCCACTCGGAGTCCCTCATGTTGGTGATGTCGCCACTCGCCCTCTCAATGCTCTCCTGAAGCATCTTGTCGGGAATGATGAAGTTGGGGCTGGCGGTCTTCCACTTCTTCAGGTCCACACCCTTGATATGCTTCCCTGGCAGGCCATTGGGGCATTCCTGTGTGGAGAGCTTGGTTAACTATCGCCTGGTTCTCTGTCTGTCTGCCTAGCTACCCGTGCCTTTCCTAACCAAACCCATCCCCTCATAGTGACAATATAAGAACTTGAGAACATAAGGAGGGTGCAAGAGGCCATTGGGGTGTTCCTGTGCGTGGAGAGCTTGGTTAACTATCGCCTGGTCCTCTGTCTGTCTCCCTAGCTACCCGTCCCTTCCATAACCAAAGACTTTCCCTCGTAATTACAATATAAGAACTTGAGAACATAAGGAGTCTGCAAGAGGCCATTGGTGCATTGCTGTGGGTGGAGAGCTTGGTTAACTATCACCTGGTCCTCTGTCTGTCTGTCCAGCTATCCGTCCCTTCCTTAACCCAAAACATTCCCTCATAATGGCAACACATGCATAGACGTAACACATAGCTCGTCACATAAACACACACACACGCATCTATCCAACATTCACGTTCTATCTATCTATGTAACTATTTTCAAACAGGCGATCTGGCGCTCTGAGATGCTTAAGAATACAAGCTTAAAACTATCGTAAACACACTTATTAAAACAGCACATACTGACTCATACAGAACCTCATAGTTTGACCGTCATTCTCATACTTACAGGAAGGAATCAGCCTCCAGCATGACCTTGGGCTGGACGTGCTGGAGCTTGTCGCTGCTGTCGCAGATCACACGTCCCAGGCTGGTCTTGCAGAGCTCGTAAAGTTGTTCTGAAAGTGTTTATTGAACGTACGTGAGCCAAAAATTGACTTGGTATATCTTTAAACACTATCTAGATATATGTTATTGGTGACGCAGGAAAATATTTAGGTTGGGAATCTTAACTAGGTAGCAGCGACGGGCCAAATTTGTGTCTTTACCGTGTAGCAGCGACAGGCCAAATTTGTGGCTTTACCGTGTAGCAGCGACAGGCCAAATTTGTGGCTTTACCGTGTAGCAGCGACAGGCCAAATTTGTGGCTTTACTGTGTAGCAGCGACGGGACAAATTTGTGGCTTTACCGTGTAGCAGCGACGGGCCAAATTTGTGGCTTTACCGTGTAGCAGCGACGGGACAAATTTGTGGCTTTACTGTGTAGCAGCGACGGGACAAATTTGTGGCTTTACCGTGTAGCAGCGACGGGCCAAATTTGTGGCTTTACTGTGTAGCAGCGACGGGCCAAATTTGTGGCTTTACCGTGTAGCAGCGACGGGCCAAATTTGTGGCTTTACTGTGTAGCAGCGACGGGCCAAATTTGTGGCTTTACCGTGTAGCAGCGACGGGCCAAATATGTGGCTTTACTGTGTAGCAGCGACGGGCCAAATTTGTGGCTTTACCGTGTAGCAGCGACGGGCCAAATTTGTGGCTTTACTGTGTAGCAGTGACGGGCCAAATTTGTGGCTTTACTGTGTAGCAGCGACGGGCCAAATTTGTGGCTTTACTGTGTAGCAGCGACGGGCCAAATTTGTGTCTTTACCGTGTAGCAGCGACGGGCCAAATTTGTGGCTTTACCGTGTAGCAGCGACGGGCCAAATTTGTGGCTTTACCGTGTAGCAGCGACGGGCCAAATTTGTGCCATGATATAACACCCCCCAAAAGATGATACATAAACTGATCACAAATGCTTTGATATATATTATGAAATGGTTTGTATGGATGATGATTTTCCTCATTTTTCTTGCTTAGAAGGACCATTCAGAAACATGGTACCCGCTGTTACCGGGTTAAACACTTCTCTAAACACACACACACACACACACACACACACACACACACACACACACGCACACACACAGACCGATGCTTAATTTACGATGTTTTTGTTTGTATCTATGTATATGATGTTTTGATAGCAATAAATATTTACTTACTAATCTACACACACACACACACACACACACACACGCGTACCCTTAGTGAATGAGGAGGGCGGGATGTCGTCCTCATACCAGTAACGATCGCCTCGCCTCAGGCAGTGGAACTGGCGACCAATCAAACAGCCAAACGTGGGCCCGACCAGCGCTCCACAGTTTGGCTTTTCCGCGAGTCCACCGGTGAAGAGATCCACATCATCCACATGCCTGGGAGATGGATGAGAGTTACCACATTGTTAGTAGAGGTTGTAGTAGTATTTGCAAGGCATTGTTAGTCTAGTGCAGGATAACAAAGGCCTTTCCCAATGTCTCCATCTTGAAGGGAAAGGCATCTTGTATTCTCAGGGCTAAAAAATATATAAGAAATTGTGTTAACAGAGAAATGTATGGGGGTTAAGATCACAGACTTAAGGCTTTGATACAAGGCTTCCTTACTTATAAATCCCTTGTAGTTTCTTGGTGTTTTCCAGGGCAACGACATCACTGAGGTCTTGGAAGGAGACAGCTTTCAGGAGGCAGCTAACATTAACCTAGGACAGACCTGACCTAACCCACTACCTCCTTGCTATCATATTAAATCCATAAGAACTTAAGACTGTACATAACGGTCTGACAGCTAACATTAACCTGGGACAGACCTGACCTAACCCACTACCTCCTTGCTATCATATTAAATCCATAAGAACTGAAGACCTTACATAACGGTCTGACAGCTAACGTTAACCTTGGACAGACACAGACTAGCCGGAACACACTACAAACACTGCTTTCGGCTTCAGGGACATTCTCTAGTGCAGAACAACATAGGCATTTCCCAACAAGCAAACTGAAGCTACCAATACAAGGCTTCCTTACTTATAAATCCCTTGTAGTTTCTTGATGTTTTCCGGGGCAACGACGTCACTCAGGCCTTGGAAGGAGGCAGCTTTCGGGAGGCCGCAGAGGTGCCTCCAGCGGTTGTATCCAGCGATGCCGTGGTCACGCCCCTGCTGCAGGATCTGTGCCGCCAGGTCCAGGCCAACACCTGATAGATAGATAGATAGACACTGAAAGATAGAAAGAGATATATGACCAGCAATAGGTAATACACACACACACACACACACACACACACACACAGAGGAGGAGACAAGGAAAAAGAAGAGGAGGAGGAAGAGGAGAGAAGAAGAGGAGGAGGAGGAGGAGGAAAGCAAAGAGGAAAAAGATGCAGAAGATAAAGCAAAAGAGGAGGAGGAGGAGGAGGAGGAAGAGAAAGAAGAAGAACAAGAACAAGAAGAAAAAGAGGAGGAGGAAGAACAAGAAGGTGATGCAGAAAAGGAAGAAGAGGAAGAAGAGGAGGAGGAGGAGGAGGAGGAGGAGGAGGAGGAAGAGAAAGAAGAAGAACAAGAACAAGAAGAAAAAGATGAGGAGGAAGAACAAGAAGAAGAAGATGATGCAGAAAAGGAAGAAGAGGAAGAAGAGGAGGAGGAGGAGGAGGAGGAGAAAGAAAAACAGACACACGTACACATCACACTAAATACACACAATAAAAATAAAATAATAATAATTCAAATAAAATGAAGAACAAAAAAATATAAAAATCCCCTATATACCCACCCCCACCATACCCCCATACCCACCAGTCTTAGCGTCCTCGAACATCTTGCTGGTCATGGCTTCGGAAATGGCCATGTCCTCGTTCTGGGCGTGGGAGCTGACCATCCCCTCAAGGATCTCGTCGAACTTGCCTCGCTTGTAAAGGTCGAAGGGTGCGTAGAAGGTGCTGGCAATGGGGCGTTCCTTGACCTTCTGACCCTGTGGCGGGGGAGGAAGAGGAGGAGGAGGAGGAGGAGGAGGAGGAGGAGGAGGAGGAGGAGGAGGAGGAGGAGGAGGAGGAGGAGGAGGAGGGAGGAAGAGGAGGAGGAGGAGGAGGAGGAGGAGGAGGAGGAGGATGGTTGGTTAGCATGAGTGAATTTGAGAAGGAAGAGGAATAAGAGATGGAGGGGTGGAGGAGGAGGAGGAGGAGGAGGAGGAGGAGGAGGTGGAGGAAGAGAAGGAGGAGGAGGAGAAAGAGGAGGAGGAGGAGGAGGAGGATAAGAAGGAGGGTTGGTTAGCATGAGTGAATTTGAGAAGGAAGAGGAATAAGAGATGGAGGGGGTGGAGAGGAGGAGGAGGAGGAGAAGGAGGAAAAGGAGGAGGAGGAAGAGGAGGAGGAGGAGGAGAAAGAGGAGGATGAGGAGGAGGAGGAGGAGGAGCCTTGTTTAGCAAGAGTGAATTTTAGAAGAAAAAAGAGGAATAAGAGGAGGAGGGTGAAGGAGGAGGAGGAGGAGGATGAGGAGGAGGAGGAGGAGGAGGAGGAGGAGGAGGAGGAGGACTGTTGGTTAGCATGAGTGAATTTGAGAAGAAGGAAGAGGAATAAGAGAAGGAGGGGGTGGAGAGGAGGAGGAGGAGGAGGAGGAGGAGGAGGAGGAGGACTAGGAGGAGGAGGAGGAGGAGGAGGAGGAGAAGGAGGAGGACAGTTGGTTAGCATGAGTGAATTTGAGAAGAAGGAAGAGGAATAAGAGAAGGAGGGGTGGAGAGGAGGAGGAGGAGGAAGAAGAGGAGGAGGAGGAGAAAGAGGAGGGAGGAGGAGGGGGAGGAGGAGGGTTGGTTAGCATGAGTGAATTTGAGAAGAAGGAAGAGGAATAAGAGGAGGAGGGGTGAAGAGAGAGGAGGAGGAGGAGGAGGAGAAAGAGGGAGGAGGAGGCGGAGGAGGAGGAGGAGGAGGAGGACTGTTGGTTAGCATGAGTGAATTTGAGAAGAAGAAGGAAGAGGAATAAGAGAAGGAGGGGTGGAGAGGAGGAGGAGGAGGAGGAGAAGAGGAGGAGGAGAAGGGGGAGGAGGAGGAGGAGGAGGAGGTTGGTTAGCATGAGTGAATTTGAGAAGAAGGAAGAGGAATAAGAGGAGGAGGGGGTGAAGAGGAGAAGGAGGAGGAGGAGGAGGAGGAGGAGGAGGAAGAGGAGGAGGAGGAGGAGGAGGGTTGGTTAGCATGAGTGAATTTGAGGAGAAGAAGAAGAAGGAGGAGGAGGAGGAGGAGGAGGAGGAGGAGGAGGAGAAGGATGATTGGTTAGCATGAGTGTTTGTCTCTACCCGTCCTACTAAACACAACACCAGCCCCCCCTTGACAACACATGCAACACTAGAATCACTTACTGTCTCTCTATCATATCCTGTCCCCATATAAACAGCACACAGTTTGTCTCTACCTGTCCTAGTAAACACAACCCCCCTCCACACACACACACACACACACACACATATGCAACACTAGAATCACTTACTGTCTCTCTATCATATCCTGTCCCAATATAAACAGCACACAGTTTGTCTCTACCTGTCCTAGTAAACACAACCCCCCTCCACACACACACACACACACACACTAGAAGAAAAAGTCACTTATCAAGAAGACTACAGCCGCAGGAAGAACTTGAGAATTAGTGGACTGGAGGAGAGAGGAGATGAAACCTGGGAGCAAACTGCAGCGGCTGTGACATCTCTCCTGGAATCAAAACTGCAGATACCAGGAATTATATTGGAGCGCGCGCACAGGGTTGGTCAACGCCGAGATGCCAGGCCCCGCCCCGTTGTGGCGCGCTTCGCTCGTTATGGGGATCGAGATGCAGCAATCAGACGAGGAAGACACCTGAAGGGTACTAACATATACCTGAATGAAGATTTGTCTGCAGCTTCTCTAGCAATCAAGGATGCTCAGATGCCCTTGCTCAAGCAGGCAAGGGCTGAAGGAAAAGTAGCTTTCTTCCGACACACCAAACTGATCATTCGGGGCAAGACGTTTGGAAGTGCTACTGGACTGGACGTGCGGGCCGGGCACGCGGCTGAAGCTGGAGGCTGGGGCTTGCGTGGCGGCCAGGTGCCAGTGACTGCCGTTGCTGGTGCTGGTGATGCTGCTGATGGTGCTGACGCTGCTGCTGGTGCTGTTGGTGCTGCTGGCGCTCCTGATGGTGCTGGTGATGCTGATGGTGATGGTGGTGTCGTCCGTGTCGAGGCGGCTGGGGCGTGGGGTGGTGTGGACAACACTCGCTCTCCCCTCCCCGCGCACCGACCTGGTGGCTCGCGGCTGTCCTCGGCCCCACCTGCTGCTTCGTCCCCCCAACGCAAGGAAATCAAGAAAATCCTGCGAAGCGGCACCAAGAAATAGATTCACAACGTTAAGTAATTTAGTACATAATAACTCACAATTCCAATTCCAATCAATGATTCTACTACTACTACTACTACATCTACTACTACTACTACTACTACTACTACTACTACTACTACTACTACTAACTACTATTACTACTACTATCTGCTACTACTACTACTACTATTACGTCTACCACCACCACTTACTACTACTACTACTACTACTACTACTACTATTTTTATGGTTACAACAACAAATACTACTACTACTACTACTACTACTACTACTACTACTACTACTACTACTACTTAATTTCTTCTCCTGCTACTACTACAGCAACTACAACTATTACCACTATTACTACTACTACTACTACTACTACTACTACTACTACTACTACTACTACTATCACTATAACCGCTTCAATATACCACCACCACTACTACTACTACTACTACTACTACTACTACTACTACTACTACTACTACTACTACTACTACTACTACTACTACTACTACTACTTCCACTACTACTACTACTACTAACGATAATATGCCTCCACCAATAGATTATATTTTCCCTTTTGCCTCTATTAACAATGAAGATTTGTTGCATTGTTTTAATGTCAATAATACACAAAATCAAGACCTACATGCTTTCCATCCACTTAGTGTAGAAGATAGAAATTATAATAACGATCTTGATGTAACTCAGTTTTATTTAAGAGCAAGAAATTTAAACTTTTCTAAATCTGAATATATTTATCTGGATAGCTTTCCATTATCTACTAATAATAGTGAATTATATTTATTAACACTGAATATTAGATCCATCTCATCGAATTTCCAATACTTTGTAGACACTGTCCTTTCGTGCCAAACTAAATTTGATGTCATAGGATTAACAGAAACCCGCTTAGATGTAGATATTTCTCCACTGTACAGACTACCGGAATATGAAATGTTCACTAATAACAGAAACAGGTTTGGTGGGGGAGTGGCCATTTATATCTCTAGTAAGTACAAATCTTCGGTGATCAATGAATTTTCTAAATTGGAACCTTTTATGGAATGTTTGGGAATCGAAGCAATATGTAATGCTAATACCTATTTATTTCTTTGTATTTACAGACCACCTCAAAGCAGTATAAATAATTTTCACAATTCACTTAATGAAATCTTATCCCTAATTAAAGATAAAATTACAAGGAGGTTTTGTGTTTGGAGACTTAAACATAGATTTGTTACAATGTAATAATGACAATGTGCAGGATTTAATTAATATAATGTACAGCTATTCTTTATTTCCTCTAACTACCTTGCCTACTCGAGTAACTTCAACTTCATCCACGTTAATTGATCATGTTTGGTCATCTCAGATTGAAAGTAATACTGCCAATTATATATTAAAGACAGATATCAGTGACCACTACCCAGTAATCTCTGTATTTAAATGTGATAAATATCGTCATCCTTCTCCCACTTACGTAACTAAAAGAATATTTAATCAGGACTCCATTGAAAAATTTAGTAATAGTCTCTCACAAACTAATTGGAGTGACACATTAAACTGTATATGTGCTAATGAGGCCTACAACTTATTTTACAGTAAATTTAAAACATGTTTTGATAAGTGTTTTCCGGAAAGAAAAATTAAATTTAGTTTTAAAAGGAACGTAGTCCACATTACTCTAGCTCTTAAGAATAGTATTAGAGAAAAACATCGACTTGAAAAACTAGCTCATAAATGGCCTTTAACGTTTAAGGAGCCTTATAGAATATATAGAAATAAATTAACGTCACTTTTAAAATTAGCCAAGAAGAAGTATAACCAAGAGCAGTTACTTAATAGCCAAGGTAATCCAAAACAACACTGGAGATCCATTAATACTATTCTTGGTAGATGCACAGGTGCTAAACATACAGTTATTGAATTAAAGCCACATTGTACTGACATTTCTGAAACATTTAATGACCATTTTTTGAAGGCTGGGGGGCTAGATCATGATATAGTAGGGGATGAATATATGACATATTTACACAACTCACCTAATTACTCGGTATACTTATCACCAGCTACACAGATAGAAATTGAAAACTTTCTTAAGACATTAAAAGGTACATCATCTGGTTTTGATGAAATTTCTCCCTTGGTCGTAAGACAAACTGCCAGCATAATTTCCTTGCCATTAACACACATAGTTAACCTCACATTAAAGAAAGGAGTTTTTCCGGACGAACTTAAGAAAGCTAAAATTATTCCATTATCTAAGTCAGATAATAGAGATGATGTCAATAACTACAGACCTATATCAGTTCTTCCTGTGTTCAGTAAAGTCTTTGAAAAAGTGATATGCACTCGTCTTGTAAATTTCATTGAGAAAAATAATTTATTTTCGAATTGTCAGCATGGTTTTAGACCAGGGCGCTCTACTGAGTCGGCCATATTTCAGTTTACCAATAATGTGTATAAATATCTGGAAAAGAAACATTATTTAGTTGGAATTTTTTTAGATCTTTCTAAGGCTTTTGATTCGCTATGTCATAAAATTCTTTTAAGTAAACTTAGTAATTTTGGGATTCGGGGAGTTCCTTTAGAATTATTCAAAATTATTTAACAAATCGATTTCAAGCTGTTTACTGTAATTCTAAATATTCTTCTTCAAGCCTATCAACAAGGGTGTACCGCAAGGATCTATCCTAGGACCTATACTTTTTCTCATCTATATTAATGATATTGTCAATGCTAGTAATAAATTTAAGTATACCATTTATGCTGACGACACTAATTTACTATTAGATGATAAAAATATAAATAGTTTGCATATAAACATTAATAATGAGCTCAATTCAATTAATATGTGGCTTAAACATAATAAGTTAAGGTTAAATATCACTAAAACAAAATACATTATCTTTCAAAACCGATCAGTCACTACTAACATGCCACCTATAACACTTGAAGGAAAAGTACTTGAACGAGTTTCTTATACTAAGTTTTGTGGCGTTTTCATAGATCAAAATATCAATTGGAAATACCAAATTAATTCTGTTGCAAATAAACTATCTAGGATATGTGGCATACTGTATCGAATAAGAAATAGCCTTACACAAGAAGCACTTATCAGTATTTATTATACACTTTGTTACCTGCATCTCATTTATTGTGTATCTGTGTGGGCGTGTACGTGGCCTTCCTTTCTTAAAAATCTTCAGGTTTCTCAAAATAAGATATTTAGGTGTATGTTTTATATGAACAAGTTTGATTCCACACATAACGTATTTTCCACACATAGATTTCTTAATTTTAAAAACATTCATTGTTATTTTCTACTATTATTTATTTATAAAAACCTCGCACTGATGCATGGAACTCATCCTTTTCAAGTTATTAATACATTGCATAATACGCGCAGGAACAATATAAACCTTATCTCTCCACAGTTCAGGACAGTTCTTTTCAGAAATAGTATTTTATGCTCAGGACCTCAAGTTTGGAATTCTTTGCCAGTAGAAATAAAAAAATCTCCTTAATAGTAATAATTTCTCTCTATTTAAAAAGTCAGTAAAAACACACTTATTTGCAATCCAAAACAATCACGGTTAAAATTATAATTTATTCCTGAAACATGAACACAAATTTACATTATTAAATCTAATCAGTGAATTGCATAGTACTATTGTCCATATTATTTTTATTATTGTTATTATTATTATTATTATTATTATTATTATTATTATTATTATTATTATTATTATTATTATTATTATTGTTGATGCTGTTGTAGTTGTTATTGTAGTTAACATTTTAGATATAACTATTATAACTTCATCTGGTATTATAGTTAATGTTGTTATTTATTGTATATTTGTATTTAGCTTTATGGTTGGGAGCTATCTGCAACCTTTAGAAAGATATTAATAGTGCAATGAAATAAATATACAGTCTGTCGGGAAGCTTCGGCTTGACAGGCTAGATTCGTTGCCAGAATTATAATTATATTTATATGTATATATCAATGTGTGTATATTATGGCAATAAACATTACTTACTTACTTACTTACACACACATATGCAACACTAGAATCACTTACTGTTTCTCTATCATATCCTGTCCCCATATAAACAGCACACAGTTTGTCTCTAACTGTCCTAGTAAACACAACCCCCTCCACACACACACACACACACACACACACACATGCAACACTAGAATCACTTACTGTTGTGCCGTGTATTTCGTCGCCTCCTCGGAAATGAGTGCAATTCTGGATATGTTCTTTGCGACAACCTTGGTCTTGTGCGAGGCGGCCATGAACCAGGCGGGGGTACCAGGGACCTGCCGCGCCCCTGTGGCGGAATAATGATAATAATAATAGTGAGAGTAGTATTAGTGATGAGAAGGGAAGGGAAGGGAAGGGATGGAGTGTGTGATTGAGATTGGGTTAGAATATTTAGTAGTAGAAAGGGAAGGGAAGGGAAGGGAAGTGATGGGAAAAGAAGGGAAGGGAAGGGATGGAGTATGTGATTGAGATTGGGTTAGAATATTTAGTAGTAGAAAGGGAAGGGAAGGGAAGGGAAGGAAAGGGAAGTGATGGGAAAAGAAGGGAAGGGAAGGGAAGGGAAGGGATGGAGTATGTGATTGAGACTGGGTTAGAATATTTAGTAGTAGAAAGGGAAGGGAAGGGAAGGGAAAAGAAGGGAAGGGAAGGGAAGGGAAAGGAAGGGAAGGGAAGGAAAGGAAGGGAAGGATAAGGAAAGAGAAGGGAATGGAAGGGAATGGAAGGGAAGGGAAGGGAAGAGAAAGGAAGGGAAGGAAATGGAAAAAATAAAATATAGAGAAGGAGGAGGAAGAGGAGGAGAAGAAAGAGAAGGAAAAGAATGGAGGAAACACACACACAAAACCTCCCCCCCCTACACACACACACACACACACACACAAAACCTCCCCCCCCTACACACACACACACACACACACACACACAAAAACACACACACACAAAAAAAAAAAATAAATAAATAAATAAATAAATAAATAAATAAAGTTAAGATCACAGAAGGCGGCTGAGGATATTTTGTACAGAACAACTAAATTAAAGGAAACAGAAGATTGCAAGGATATATACATAAAGAAAAATATAAATGAAGAAGAAAGAAGGAAATGGAACGAACTACTAGCAGAGGCGAAGGAGAAGAAGAATGAAAGATCTGTGGAAGAAAAGGAGATATTTTTTTGGAGAATAGTAGGGGACCGAGGCAGAAAGTGGTACACAAGAGAGAGGATAAAGAAGAACCAAAGTTAGAAAAGATAGATAAGAGTAAATGTTTAAGAGTGATGTATACAAATGTAGATGGATTAATAACTAGTAAATTGGAACTGCAAGATTTCATAAAGGAGAAAGAACCAATGATCGTATGCTTAACGGAAACCAAACTGAACGAAGCTAATAAATTAGAGATAAATAAAAACTATGATATATGGAGGAAAGATAGAATGGGCAAAGGGGGAGGTGGAGTGATGATAATGACACAAAAGGAGTTAACAGTGAAAGTGGAAGAATATGGTGAAGGTAAAGCTGAAATTGCGAAAGTAAATGTGGAAACCAAAAACAAGGAAAGGTTGACAATTATAACCGCATATGTACCACCTAGAACAAACTCATGGTGTAAGGAAGAGCACGACACTATGATCAATGACACTATACGGAGTTTAAGCAAAATGCTTAAGGAAGACAAAAAAGTTATGCTAGTTGGTGACTTCAATTGTAAAGAGATTGACTGGGAGACATTCGAGAGTAATAGTGGAGATAACGCATGGGGAGATAGATTCCTAAGATTGATGATGGAGAATCTTATGATACAAAGAGTGAATGAACATACAAGATATAGAAGTGACGATGAACCGGCAAGACTGGACCTAGTACTAACAAAAGGAATATACATCAAGGATGAACTAAGGTATGGATGTCCACTGGGCAAGAGTGATCATGTAACCATAGAGATTGATACAGAAGTGGAGGTTACTAAAGAGGACGAATCCTACAAATCAAACAGGCTAAACTATATTAAGACAGACATGGAAAACCTTCGGAAGTTTTACGAGAAAGTGGAATGGGATGAGTTACTGAGAAAAAATAAAGTACAAGAAAAGTATGATATCTTTATGGAAGCCTATAACACTGGTGTCAAAAAATATGTACCCGTATACAGACCCAAAGTTAAGGGTAGGAAGGACTGGTTTAATGCCAAATGTGCAAACGCAAAAGAAAAAAGGGACAAAGCATGGAAAAGACTAAAAAGAAGGAAGAATCAAAGAAACAAAGAAGACTTCAGAATGGCGAGAAATGAATATGTGAAAATAAGGAAAGAAGAAAAGGGATATGAGAAGGATATTGTGGAAAAATGCAAAGAACAGCCCAAGTTGTTTTATAGATTTATAAATGGGAAGACTAAACCGAAAGAAACAATAGAAAGACTGAGAGACGGGAATGTGGAAGTCAATGACCCTAAAGGTATGGCAGAGTTATTAAATAGAAAATTCCAGCAAGTCTTTACCAAAGAAACAATCTTTATTGCGCCACAAGAGAATAAAATAGAAGTTCATATGGAAGAGATTATGGTAAACAAAGAAGAGATCCATAAATTACTGGGAGAACTAGAAGAGGGAAAAGCAGTAGGACCGGATGGAGTTTCTGGGTATATTTTTAAAAAATGTAGAGATGAATTAATTGTTCCAATATACGACATCATTAGATGCTCAGTAGCAACAGGTACGGTGCCCAATGAGTGGAGAAGGGCTGAAGTGGTCCCCATATATATAACAGTGGAAGGAAAGATGAACCTTCAAACTACAGACCCATATCCCTGACAAGTGTTTTGTGCAAAATATGTGAGAAAATAATAAAGAAGCAGTGGACTAAATTTCTAGAAGAGCATAAGTTAATTACCAGCAAACAATATGGATTTCAAAAGGGCCGATCATGTGTTACAAACTTACTCAGTTGTTACTCAAGAGTGACAGACAGAACTCAGGAAAGGGATGGATGGGTTGATTGTATTTATCTAGATTTGAAAAAGGCCTTTGACAAAGTTCCACATACAAGACTATTATGGAAACTGGAAAATAAAGGAGGATTGAAAGGAAATATGAAAAAATGGATGGCAAGCTACCTAATGGGAAGGGAGATGAGAACTGTGGTCAAGGACATAAAATCAGAATGGAGAAATGTAGAAAGTGGAGTACCACAGGGTTCAGTATTAGCACCGATAATCTTCCTGGCATATGTAAATGACATGGCTGAAGGAGTTAATAGCTACATAAACCTGTTTGCTGACGACGCTAAATTACAAAAACATATAAGAAACAAAGAAGATTGTGAAATATTGCAAGAAGACCTATACAAAATTTGGAAATGGAGTATGGATTGGGAGATGGAATTTAATGTGAAAAAATGTCATGTTATGGAAATGGGTAAAAGTGAAACAAGACCAATCTGGATATACAAAATGGGAAATGGTGAAACATTAAAAAAAGTGCATGAAGAGAGAGACCTGGGAGTAGTGATGAGGGATGATAATCAACCAGAGAGTCATATAAATCGGATCTTTAGAGACACATATAACTTGGTGAGAAATATTGGAGTAGCATTTAGCTACATGGACAAGGACATGATGAGAAGGCTAATCACTACCATGATTAGACCACAATTAGAATATGCAGAGGTAGTGTGGTCCCCCCATAAGAAGAAGCATATAAAGAAACTAGAAAGAATACAGAGGATGGCATCAAAAATGGTCCCAGAGTTGTAGAGATTAATATACGAGGAAAGATTAAAGGAAATGAACTTAACAACACTGGAACAAAGAAGAGAAAGGGGAGACCTAATCCAAATTTATAAATTATTAAACAAAATAGATGAAGTAGATAATGAAGAACTGCTACTAACAGAAGGAAACATAAGCAGAAATACAAGAGGACACAGTAAAAAATTGAGAAAGGGGAGATGCTTGAGAGACACAAAGAAGTATAGCTTCCCGCAAAGAAATGTAGAGGTTTGGAACAGTCTGAGCGAGGATATAGTATCAGCGAGGAGTGTGCAAAGCTTTAAAGATAAGTTGGATAAATGCAGACACGGAGACGGGACCACACGAGCATAATGCCCAGGCCCTGTAAAACTACAACTAGGTAAATACAACTAGGTAAATAGTACACACACACACACCTTTTTTTTGAAAATGCAAATTGGAGTGGGCTGTACAAAGCCAAAAGTACCCAAGACAAGTGGGAGGAGTTTTTAAAGCTGTACAAAGAAGCCGAGAATAGATATGTCCCTAAGGTAACCAAAAAGGATGTTGGTAAAAAGGAGTGGTTTAACAAAAGATGCGAGGCAGCTAGAAAAAGAAAGGAGGAAGCCTGGAAGGGATGGAGGAGACGAAGAAGAATCAACGCGTGGAACAATTTCAAACAAGCAAGGAATGAATATACAAAGATTAGAAGAGAAGAAAAACGGAAATATGAAAAAGATATAATCGATAAATGCAAAGACCAACCTAAATTATTTTATAGACATGTGAACGGCAAATTAAAGAATAGAGAAACAATCAATAAACTGAAATTGGATGGAACTACATATGAAGCCCCAGCAGAGATGGCAGAAGTGATGAACAACTGCTTTCATAGAGTTTTCACAAAGGAAGACGAATTCGTACAACCACCGGGCCAGGAAAGAGGAAGGGTTATGCAGGAGATACAGTTAACGGTGCAGGAGGTCAAGGAAAGCTTGAACAAGCTGGATGTAAGAAAGGCGACAGGGCCGGATGAAGTATCAGGGTGGATCCTGAAAGAATGTAGTGAGCAACTTGCAGAGAAACTGCACTCCATAATGAGCGCCTCCCTGCGTGAAGGAAAGGTACCACAAGATTGGAAGAGAGCAAACATAGAACCAATTTATAAAGGAGGAGAGAGAGGACCCATTAAATTACAGACCGGTATCACTCACTAGTGTGGTTGCGAAGATATGTGAGAGGTTAGTTAAAAACAGGTGGTCGGATTTTTGGGTAAGTGAGAGAATTATCTCAGATTGCCAGTTTGGATTCAGGAGGGAGATCGTGTGTCACCAACTTGTTGTGTTACTACTCAAGGGTGACAGATTTAATGCAAGAGAGAGAAGGCTGGGGGGATGGAGTGTACCTGGATTTGAAAAAGGCATTCGACAAAGTACCGCACAGAAGACTAATTTGGAAAATTAAAAATAGGGGTGGAGTTGGTCATGGACTGATTAAGTGGCTGGAGGACTTCCTAACTAACAGGGAAATGAGGACAATAATCAAGGACAAGGTATCCAACTGGTGCCCAGTGAGGAGTGGGGTCACACAAGGTTTGGTGCTGGCACCAATAATGTTTGCTGTTTGTATAAATGATATGGTGGAAGGAGTGACCAGCCATGTGAGATTGTTTGCAGATTATGCAAAGCTATTGAGACGAGTCAGTGATGTGAAAGACTGTGAGGCATTGCAGAGGAACCTGGACAAAATATGGGAGTGGAGTGGTACATGGCAGATGGAATTCAACCTTGGGAAATGTAAAAAAATAGAGTTTGGTAGGAGTGGTAGAAGATGTGAATATGATTATAAGATGGGAAGTGAGATAATATGCAGAGGAATGGAAGAAAAAGATTTGGGAGTGACTATCTCTGAGAACATGTCACCAGAGAAACACATCAACAGGATAACGGGACAAACTATGAATTTGCTGAAGAACATAAGGACGGCATTTGTGTATTTGGACGAAGAGATGATGAAGAAAATAATAGTTACAATGATAAGGCCAAGGCTGGAGTATGCAGCAGTGGTCTGGTCTCCTCATGAAAAGAAGAACATAAGAAAGCTGGAAAGAGTACAGAGAATGGCAACTAAGATAACATAAGAACATAAGAACATTGGAGTCTGCAAGAGGCCGGTAGGCCTGTACGAGGCAGCTCCTCTGAACCTAAGCTCCTGTGTAGCACCCGTGTATCTAACCCCACCTAATAATCACTGTCCATGAATTTATCCAATCTATTTTTTAATGTGACAGTTGTATTGGCACTTATAACATGACTGCTAAGTCTATTCCACTCATCCACCACCCTGTTTGAAAACCAATTTTTGCCTATGTCCCTGTTGAATCTGAATTTATCCAGTTTAAACCCATTACTTCGTGTCCTACCCAATTTTCTTACCTACAAAACCTTATGAATGTCTCCCTTATTAAAGCCCTTCATCCATTTATAAACCTCGATCATGTCTCCACGCACCCTTCGCCTTTCTAGAGAATGCAAGTTTAACTGTTTGAGTCTTTCCTCGTATGGCAAGTTTCTCAACCCCTGAATCATCTTAGTCATCCTCCTCTGCACCGATTCTAATATTTTGATATCCATTCTATAGTAGGGTGACCAGAACTGAACCACATAGTCAAGATGAGGTCTAACTAATGCTAAATATAGTTTGAGGAAGACTTCGGGGCTTCTGTTGCTTACGCTCCTTGAAATTAATCCCAGCACCCTATTTGCTCGATTTCTAGTTTGAATGCATTGTGCCCTTGGATGGAGATCAGAGATAGTACCAGAACTTAAGGATCGGACTTACGAGGAGAGACTCAATAGCATGGAGAGAGAGAGAGAGAGAGAGAGAGAGAGAGAGAGAGAGAGAGAGAGAGAGAGAGAGAGAGAGAGAGAGAGAGAGAGAGAGAGAGAGAGAGAGAGAGAGACACATGACAGAGGAGGAAAAATGAACATATGAGAGGAAAGTCTGAAATTTGAGGAAGACAAAGAGGAAGGAACCCCAGCCTTGGAGTGTGTACTGTCATCAAGGAGCCGACTGATTCAAGGTACGTCCCAAACTTTCCTTTCTGAGATCTATGAGGCAGACCCTTCCGCCGCCCCTAACGTCAGCAGCCTCTTCCAAAGGTCCTCAATATGTGTCGTAACCTGCCGAGGGGAGATGGGAGAGAAGGAGAGAGTGAGCTGTGTTAGAATCTGAACAGAGGAGGATGAAAAACTTGCCATACGAGGACAGACTTAAGCATTTAAATCTGCACTCTCTGGGTTAGCTATTGTGTGTAACCAAAACAACACTTCATTATAACTATCATGGGTGTCTATCATGTATTTGAGGTGTATTTTACGTCATAAGGAGGTCAGAGTTTTATTTCAAAGAGCGCAAGTCACCCTCAAGCTTTACGTAGCACTAGTTAGCCATCAAGCCCAGTGCCTCTTAAGCTTAGTGCCCCTTGAACATAGTGCCCTACAACCCTTAGTGGCACCCTAGAGGCTCTCACCTTCACAGTATTCCTCTGGCAGCAGGTTAGGGGCATACAGGTTGACTGCGTTCCATCCCAGGACTCTCGGCAGCCACTCATTGTACGTCACATGTTGGTTGATGGCCGTCACGATCCGCCGAGCGTTCTGGAAGAGCTGCTCGTCGCTCCAGTGCTTGTTGAGGCGCTTGAGCTCCCCAGCGACGCGGTTGTGCTCACGCATCATGAGGGTGTGAAGCGCGGTGAGACCTGGCTGCTCAGAGGCCGAGTGTCACCTGGGAGAAAAAGCACAACAAGAAAAATAAAGATTGGATTAAAAAGAAGAAGATGAAGAATTAGAGGAAAAAAAGGAAGAATAATTAGAGGAAGAAAAGGAAGAAAAAGAAGAATTAGGGAAAGAAAAAGAAGAAGAAAAAGAATAAGAGGAAGAAAAAGAAGAAGAAAAGAATTAAAGGAAGAAAAAGAAGAAAAATAATTAGAGGAAGAAAGAAAAAAAATAATTAGAAGAAGAAAAAGAAAGAAGAAAAAGAATTAGAGGAAGAAAAGGAAGAAGAAATAATTAGAGGAAGAAAAAGAAGAAAAAGAATTAGAAGAAGAAAAGGACAAGAAAAAGAAGAATTAGAGGAAGAAAAGAAGAAAAAGAAGAAGAAAAAGAATTAAGAGGAAGAAAAGTGTGTTCTGTGTATAGTGCCAAGGGTCGTGTGTAGTGCCAAGGGTGTTCTGTATAGTGCCAGGCTGTTCTATAGTGCCAAGGGTGTTCTGTATAGTGCCAGGCTGTTCTATAGTGCCAAGGGTGTTCTGTATAGTGCCAGGCTGTTCTATAGTGCCAAGGGTGTTCTGTATGTTCTGTATAGTGCCAGGCTGTTCTATAGTGCCAAGGGTGTTCTGGATATAGTACCAAGCTGTTGTATATAGTGCCAAGATGCAGTGTGTAGTATCAGAGTGTTCTATAGTGCCAATGGTGTTGTGTATTGCCAGGGTGTGTATGGCACTCTCTGGGGACCTACCTCCTATGAAACACCTTCCTGATGGTGCCTGGCACTCATGATTCTCCTGCTCAGTGGGCAGCAGCAGCTTGCCTCAAGGGGTTAGGAGCCACGCAGCTTGCCATCCTGTTGAGTGACAATGGTGACTCTCTCTTAGTCTCTCTCTCTCTCTCTCTCTCTCTCTCTCTCTCTCTCTCTCTCTCTCTCTCTCCCTTCCATAATAACAACAACAATACTAATACTACTAATAATAATAACAATAACAATAACAATAACAATAACAATAACAAACCCTCACCGTTAGCATTCTCAGCTGTCTCTGTTCACACTTGTCTGAGCCATGGGTGTGTGAGGCATCCACAAATGCAGTGACCTGGTTCATCTGCTCTCGGTAACCTGGGTCAAGAAAGGTCAAGGAGAGAGAGAGAGAGAGAGAGAGAGAGAGAGAGAGAGAGAGAGAGAGAGAGAGAGAGAGAGAGAGAGAGAGAGAGAGAGAGAGAAGATAAGTATAAAAAAACAATGTAAACACACACACACACATACACACACACAGACACACACACACATACACATACGATTTATGATTTCAAGACCAACTTAGATAATGGTTAAGTTAAGTTAGGGTAAGTTAGGTACACACACACACACACACACACACACACACACACACACACACACACACACACACACACATACCTAGAGTCAGCTGTCCCGGCATGGAGCGCGTCAGAGGGATGCAGAAAGGCTGCCCAGAGGAGATATTGACTGGTGGAAAGAACGGGTCATTGGAGGGAATGCCGATAGGGAAGCACTCGGGGTGAACCGTCTGGGGTGAGTCACAGCGCCGGCAGTCAAGAATGGAGTCCTGGAACCCTGCAGAGAGAGAGAGAGAGAGAGAGAGAGAGAGAGAGAGAGAGAGAGAGAGAGAGGTCAGATATATACAAAACAGAGAGACATAGATATAGCCAAGGTATTTAAGTTATGCAATTGGAAAACTGTCTTAAATATGTTAGCAATAAACCATTACTTACACACACACACACACACACACACACACACACACACACAGACATAGATATAGCCAAGATATTTATAGTTATACAATTAAAAACTCTTAAAATGTTAGCAATAAACCATTACTTACACACACACACACACACACACACACACACACACACACACACACACACAGACATAGATATAGCCAAGATATTTATAGTTATACAATTAAAAAACTCTTAAAATGTTAGCAATAAACCATTACTTACACACACACACACACACACACACACACACACACACACACACATGCCTTTGTTGATGGGCGTGAAGATGATGTCATGGTCGATAAGCTGCCCCCATTGCATGACCATGAGGGTGTAGCGAACATGAGGAGCCGAGACATCGTTGTGCATGTTCGTAGAGATTAGCCGAGGGGAGGGAAGCGGCTGACCTGTGATTGACGTAGCTCAGGGTTTTGATAGCCCTGGAAATGGAGGTAGAATACTGGGGTTAATAGTAGTAGTAGTAGTAGTAGTAGTAGTAGTAGTAGTAGTAGTAGTAGTAGTAGTGGCTTAGATAGGCCTGGAAATAGGGGGATAGTTGTTGTAGTAATGGTAGTAGTTGTAGTAGTAGCAGTAATGGTATTATTATTATTATTATTATTATTATTAATATTATTATTATTATTATTATTATTAGTAGTAGTAGTGGTTATAATTTGTTTGTCTATACATATACACATACATGCATTCTCTCTCTCTCTCTCTCTCTCTCTCTCTCTCTCTCTCTCTCTCTCTCTTCTTTCATTTTTCTTTCCCTTCTCTTCTCTTCTCTTCTCTTCCCTTCCCTTCTCTTCTCTTCTCTTCTCTTACGTAATCCTCATCTAACTTAACACACACACAGACGCAGACACACACAGACACAACCCACCCTCATACACACACACACACACACACACACACACACACACACACACAGAATTGATATTACGTAGTCCTCATCTAACTTAACACACACACAGACGCACACACACACAGACACAACCCCCCCTCACACACACACACACACACACACACACACACTCACCACCTTCATAGGAGGGCCTCAACAGACGACTCTTGGCCCGGAATGACTTGCCGAAGGACGGGAAATTCAGGTTATTGCACCATCCTGTCGCCGTACGGAATCGTGGTGTATGGTCGCAAGGCAGGTCTGGTCGTCACACTCAAACACACTGGGGATTTCCATGATGTCGCTCACGTCAATGTTTGCCAACACTTCCATCAGGTCGAGGACGTTGCTTGGTGACCCGGATTCAGTAGTCCTTCAGCTGGCGGTCAGCTGCGCGTGTTTTTCGTGCCCTTATGCTGCCTGACCTGTGGGATGGAGGGGGAAAGACGGGTCAGTTAGTTGTCAGGTCGTGAGAAATGACCTACGTAATGACTTGACCTGACCTGAAGAATATAAGGAAAATAAGAAAAGAAAATGAAAGAAAACAATAATAATAATAATAATAATAATAATAATAATAATAATAATAATAATAATAATAATAATAATAATAATAATAATAATAATAATAATAATAATAATAATAATATGAAGAATTAAGGAAGAAGAAACAGAAGAAGAGGAAGAATACCAATAAAAAGAACAATACAAAGAATAAGAGAAGAGAAGAGAAGAGCCAGTAGTGGTTTGAGGTCATGTTTGAGGTTTGGTAAATACCCGACTCATTGCTAAGGGTCTGGTAAGGCTGGGAAGGACTATATGGCAGGTCAGGTAAGGAAAAAAAGTTTGAATAAGAAAAAGGAGGAGGAGGAGGAGGAGGAAAGAAAAATATGGAGAAGAAAAAAAAGTTTGAATGAGAAAAAGGAGGAGGAGGAGGAGGAGGAGGAGGAGGAGGAAAGAAAAATATGGAGAAGAAAAAAAAGTTTGAATGAGAAAAATAGGAGGAGGAGGAGGAGGAAAGAAAAATATGGAGAAGAAAAAAAGTTTGAATGAGAAAAAGGAGGAGGAAACATGGAAACATGGACTAGCAGGCAGCAGAAAGCCTGTTGGCTCATTACTAGGCTGCCTGCGTTCAGTGATTTAATCAATCCGTTTGCCATAGGAGTGGCTTGCAGGGAAGGATTAAAGCACTTGTGTACCTACTCTTGGGAACGTTCAGTTCACACCCGTTGCAGCAAAGTGGCGATCAATGTGTTTCTTGAAGGACTTGATGGTCTCTGCGCTAACCACTTCTGTAGGAAGGCTGTTCCAGTGGCGAACAACTCTATTTGAGAAATAACTCCTGCCGATGTCGGTATTGCATCGCTTTGCTTGAATTGTTTTTCCGTTGTTTCTTGTTCTCAGGCTGGTTTGTAGCGTGAAGAGTTTGGAGTGATCAACGTTGCTGAGCTTGTTCAGGTACTTAAAGACTTGTATCATGTCTCCCCGCAGTCGTCTCTTTTCCAACGTGAAGAGGTTGAGTCGCTCGAGTCGCTCTTCATAGGGCTTCGTCCTCAGTGATGGTATCATCTTCGTGGCGCGGCGCTGTACTCTCTCAAGTAATTCAATGTCTTTCCTGTAATTAGGAGACCAGAATTGCACGGCGTATTCCAGGTGGGGCCTTACCAGCGAATTGTACAAGGATAACATAACTCCCGGCGTCTTGTATTCAAAGTTCCTCGATATGAACCCAAGCATTGTATTGGCTTTCTTACAGGCGGACTTGCAGTGTTTTGTTTGTTTCAAGTCACTGCTGATGGTGACCCCGAGGTCTCTTTCCTCTTGCACAACGTGTAGTGGTTCGCCACCCATGTGGTATATGTGGTTGCTGTTTCTGGATCAGATATGCATTACTTTACATTTGGTAGTGTTGAAGGACATCTGCCATTTTTCTGACCACCGAGTGATCTGGTTCAGGTCTCTCTGGATAATTTCGCAGTCTGCCGTCGTGAGGGCCTTCCCACCCACCTTTGTGTCGTCGGCAAATTTTGAAAGATTGGATTTAATCCTAGTTCTAGGTCGTTGATATATATGATGAAAAGTATGGGTCCCAGCACTGACCCCTGTGGCACTCCACTTGTGACCGGGAGCCACTCGAGGCCTGTCCGTTGAGTACAACTCGTTGTTTTCTTCCAGTGAGCCAGTCCTTGATCCACGCTGTCAGATCGTCGCCTAATCCCGCCGACTTAAGTTTCTTGAGGAGTCTTTCATGTGGCACTTTGTCAAAGGCTTTCTGAAAGTCTAGATATATAACATCGCTGGGGATATGATTATCCCAGTTTTCATAGATACCTTGGAAGAAGTCCAATAAATTGGTTAAGCATGAGCGCTTGTTCCTGAAACCGTGCTGAGCATCGGAAATGATGTTGTTGTCTTCAAGGAACCTAACGAGTTTGTCTCTGATGATCTTCTCGAGGATTTTTCCCGCCACTGAGGTCAAGCTGATTGGTCTGTAGTTTAGGGCCACACTTTTGTCTCCCTTTTTGTAGATCGGTGTTACATTCGCTTGTTTCCAGTCTTTCGGGACTTTGTTTTGTTGTAGTGACTGATTGTAGATGGCGGTGAGTGGCTTGAGGATTTGCTGCTTGAGTTCCTTGAGCAGCCTGGGTGACAAGTCGTCGGGTCCGGTGGACTTGTTTGTCTCGAGTTTGTCTAGGTACTCCCGTTCGTCGATTGTACTAATTTCTAGGGAGTGATTCCCATCGGTGGGAAGGGCTCTCGGTACGGACTGGGTATTCTCGACCGTTAACACTGACGCGAAGTTCGTGTTTAGGATTTCGACCATTTGTCTACTGTCCTGTGTTAGTTAGGCTCTTTTATTTTTTAGGGGACAGATATTGCTTTTGTCTTCTTTTGGTTCTTATATACGTGAAGAACTTTTCGGGTTGGACTTGGCTTCGCGTGCAATTTGCTTTTCATAGTCGCGTTTACTCTGGCGAATGAGTGTTCTGCAAGCTCTGAGGCTTTGATGGTACTGTTCGCGTGCCTCGTCAGTGCTGTTTTCCTTTAGCAAGTTGTATTTTCTCTTCTTCAAATTAATCGCCCGTCGAACTTGGGTAGTCATCCATGGTGTGCTTGTGGCATTATTTGTTCTCCTTGTCTTCATGGGAACAGTCGTTCTCTCTACCTCCAGGAGTTTGTTCTTAAAGCCTTTCCACGCGCCGTCCACCGGAGTGAGGTTCATGGGTTCCCAAGTTGTCTGGGTTAGCAGCTCACGAGCGAAGTTAAAATTGGCTTTTTTGTAGTCTGGAATCTTGGACGTGTTTTCGGTGAGTTCATGGTCTGTTCTGATTTTTAGGCGAATTAGGTGATGGTCGCAACCATCCAGTTTTTCGCCGACTTGACATTCACGTGTGAGATCTGAATCACTCACGAGTACTAGGTCTAATATGTTATTTTCCCTCGTCGGTTGGGTAACAATCTGAGTAAGAAAAGTTTGAATGAGAAAGTTTGAATGAGAAAAATAGGAGGAGGAGGAGGAGGAAAGAAAAATATGGAGAAGAAAAAAAAGTTTGAATGAGAAAAATAGGAGGAGGAGGAGGAGGAAAGAAAACTATGAAGAAGAAAAAAAAGTTTGAATGGGAAAAAGGAGGAGGAGGAGGAGGAGGAGGAGGAGGAGGAGGAGGAGGAGGAGGAAAGAAAAATATGGAGAAGAAAAAAAAGTTTGAATGAGAAAAAGGAGGAGGAGGAGGAGGAGGAGGAGGAGGAAAGAAAATTATGTAGAAGAAAAAAAAGTTCCAATGAGAAAAAGTAGGAGTAGGAGGAGGAGGAGGAAATAAGGAAGAAAAGGAGGAAGGAGGAGAAGGAGGCTTGTGAGTGCGTGAGTGCGTGCGTGCGGGTGAAAGTCATATTCCGAACCTAACATGAAAAATGAGTGCGTAGGACCACCACAACCTCTTCTAACACCCACACCTACGCAAAAAAGTAGTGCATTCGTGAGTGAGTGAGTGCGTGTGTGAGTGCGTGTGGGTCAAGTTACTCACGTTTCTGCCACAGCTGCCGTTCGTGTTGCCTCATAATCCCCCAAGCCTTGACACCCGCGCTAAAGCAATCCGTCAGAAGCTCCTCGGCCTCCCGCATAACCCTCGGACTCAACTTCAAGTCCTCACTCCCCTGCGCTTCCGACCCCCTGCCCACCAGCGCTTGCATGAGGTCAGGGGTCACGCGTTGGCCCCCCCAGGTCGGGCGTTGCGTCCTGGGGTGTCCGCTTGGGGTCAGTCTGGGTCGGGAGTTAGTCTGTTGCTTCGTTCTGGGTCCTGGGTCAGTTGGTGTGTGTGCTAGAAGGTGTTAGTGGCAGTCAGTCAGAGAGAGAGGGGAACATGTGTTAAGGGAATTGTGTGTATTTACCTTGTTGTATTTACCTAGTTGTAGCTGTAGTTGTAGGCCTGGGCTTTACGCTCGTGTGGTTCCGTCTCCGTATCTATGGAGTGGGTGTGTGTATGTGTGTGTGTGACCTACCATGTGTAAAGGGTAGAGTGTGTTCGGTGTGTGCGTTAGGGTGTGCCGGCAAGCTAGTCTTCGCGGCATCTGTAAATTACACCTGGGACGTCGCTGAACACGCTATACTGTGATTTATACCTGATTTTTAAGTGTTATATTTGTGTTTATTATGGGATTATTATGTTCCAGTGTGTGTCATTGTTAAGTTGGGCTCCATGGCTACACACACACACACACACACACACACACACGATCACTAGTCATGTCAGTATAGTTCTGTAGATTTCGATAGGCCTTTTCCATAATGAAACACACACACACACACACACACACACACACACACACACACACACACACACACCAATCACAAGTCATGTCAGAATAGGCCTCCCCATAGGCTCACAAGATGGTCAGAGAAAGAAAAAAATAATAATAATGTCATAGTCAAAGTAGGTCATTGTGTGTATTTGGGGTCATCCTTGGTCACTACCCCCTCCCCTCCATCCTTCACCCCTCTGTACTGACCTCACTATCATCATCATCATCATTATCATTATATTACATACGTACATATAGATAAGTCAATCTCTCTCTCTCTCTCTCTCTCTCTCTCTCTCACACACACACACACACACACACACACAGAAATATACACTTAGAAATATTAACCGTTGAAATTAAAAGAAAAAAGAAAACACACACACACACACACACACACACACACACACACGCCAACACTCACGTGCTTCCCAGAGGTTCCACTCGGAGTCCCTCATGTTGGTGATGTCGCGCCTGGCCCTCTCAATGCTCTCCTGAAGCATCTTGTCGGGAATGATGAAGTTGGGGCTGGCGGTCTTCCACTTCTTCAGGTCCACACCCTTGATATGCTTCCCCTGGCAGGCCATTGGTGCATTGCTGTGGGTGGAGAGCTTGGTTAACTATCACCTGGTCCTCTGTCTGTCTGTCCAGCTATCCGTCCCTTCCTTAACCCAAAACATTCCCTCATAATGGCAACACATGCATAGACGTAACACATAGCTCGTCACATAAACACACACACACACGCATCTATCCAACATTCACGTTCTATCTATCTATGTAACTATTTTCAAACAGGCGATCTGGCGCTCTGAGATGCTTAAGAATACAAGCTTAAAACTATCGTAAACACACTTATTAAAACAGCACATACTGACTCATACAGAACCTCATAGTTTGACCGTCATTCTCATACTTACAGGAAGGAATCAGCCTCCAGCATGACCTTGGGCTGGACGTGCTGGAGCTTGTCGCTGCTGTCGCAGATCACACGTCCCAGGCTGGTCTTGCAGAGCTCGTAAAGTTGTTCTGAAAGTGTTTATTGAACGTACGTGAGCCAAAAATTGACTTGGTATATCTTTAAACACTATCTAGATATATGTTATTGGTGACGCAGGAAAATATTTAGGTTGGGAATCTTAACTAGGTAGCAGCGACGGGCCAAATTTGTGTCTTTACCGTGTAGCAGCGACAGGCCAAATTTGTGGCTTTACCGTGTAGCAGCGACAGGCCAAATTTGTGGCTTTACCGTGTAGCAACAGGCCAAATTTGTGGCTTTACTGTAGCAACGACAAATTGTGGCTTTACTGTGTAGCAACGACGGGCCAAATTTGTGGCTTTACTGTGTAGCAGCGACAGGCCAAATTTGTGGCTTTACCGTGTAGCAGCGACAGGCCAAATTTGTGGCTTTACTGTGTAGCAGCGACAGGCCAAATTTGTGGCTTTACCGTGTAGCAGCGACGGGCCAAATTTGTGGCTTTACTGTGTAGCAGCGACAGGCCAAATTTGTGGCTTTACTGTGTAGCAGCGACGGGCCAAATTTGTGGCTTTACTGTGTAGCAGCGACGGGCCAAATTTGTGGCTTTACTGTGTAGCAGCGACGGGCCAAATTTGTGGCTTTACCGTGTAGCAGCGACAGGCCAAATTTGTGGCTTTACCGTGTAGCAGCGACAGGCCAAATTTGTGGCTTTACCGTGTAGCAGCGACGGGCCAAATTTGTGCCATGATATAACACCCCCCAAAAGATGATACATAAACTGATCACAAATGCTTTGATATATATTATGAAATGGTTTGTATGGATGATGATTTTCCTCATTTTTCTTGCTTAGAAGGACCATTAAGAAACATGATACCCGCTGTTACCAGGTTAAACACTTCTCTAAACACACACACACACACACACACACACACACACACACACACACACACACACCGAGGCTTAATTTACGATGTTTTTGTTTGTATCTATGTATATGAGGTTTTGATATCACAAAATATATAGTTACAAATCTCAACACACACACACACACACACACACACACACACTGCCCTTAGTGAATGAGGAGGGCGGGATGTCGTCCTCATACCAGTAACGATCGCCTCGCCTCAGGTGGTGGAACTGGCGACCAATCAAACAGCCAAACGTGGGCCCGACCAGCGCTCCACAGTTTGGCTTTTCCGCGAGTCCACCGGTGAAGAGATCCACATCATCCACATGCCTGGGAGATGGATGAGAGTTACCACATTGTTAGTAGAGGTTGTAGTAGTATTTGCAAGGCATTGTTAGTCTAGTGCAGGATAACAAAGGCCTTTCCCAATGTCTCCATCTTGAAGTGAAAGGCATCTTGTATTCTCAGGGCTAAAAATATATAAGAAATTGTGTTAACAGAGAAATGTATGGGGTTAAGATCACAGACTTAAGGCTTTGATACAAGGCTTCCTTACTTATAAATCCCTTGTAGTTTCTTGGTGTTTTCCAGGGCAACGACATCACTGAGGTCTTGGAAGGAGACAGCTTTCAGGAGGCAGCTAACATTAACCTAGGACAGACCTGACCTAACCCACTACCTCCTTGCTATCATATTAAATCCATAAGAACTTAAGACTGTACATAACGGTCTGACAGCTAACATTAACCTGGGACAGACCTGACCTAACCCACTACCTCCTTGCTATCATATTAAATCCATAAGAACTGAAGACCTTACATAACGGTCTGACAGCTAACGTTAACCTTGGACAGACACAGACTAGCCGGAACACACTACAAACACTGCTTTCGGCTTCAGGGACATTCTCTAGTGCAGAACAACATAGGCATTTCCCAACAAGCAAACTGAAGCTACCAATACAAGGCTTCCTTACTTATAAATCCCTTGTAGTTTCTTGATGTTTTCCGGGGCAACGACGTCACTCAGGCCTTGGAAGGAGGCAGCTTTCGGGAGGCCGCAGAGGTGCCTCCAGCGGTTGTATCCAGCGATGCCGTGGTCACGCCCCTGCTGCAGGATCTGTGCCGCCAGGTCCAGGCCAACACCTGATAGATAGATAGATAGATATTGAAAGATAGAAAGAGATATATGACCAGCAATAGGTAATACACACACACACACACACACACACACACACACACACACACACACACACAGAGGAGGAGACAAGGAAAAAGAAGAGGAGGAGGAAGAGGAGAGAAGAAGAGGAGGAGGAGGAGGAGGAAAGCAAAGAGGAAAAAGATGCAGAAGATAAAGCAAAAGAGGAGGAGGAGGAGGAGGAGGAAGAGAAAGAAGAAGAACAAGAACAAGAAGAAAAAGAGGAGGAGGAAGAACAAGAAGGTGATGCAGAAAAGGAAGAAGAGGAAGAAGAGGAGGAGGAGGAGGAGGAGGAGGAGGAAGAGAAAGAAGAAGAACAAGAACAAGAAGAAAAAGAGGAGGAGGAAGAACAAGAAGAAGATGATGCAGAAAAGGAAGAAGAGGAAGAAGAGGAGGAGGAGGAGGAGGAGGAGGAGACAGAAGAACAGACACACGTACACATCACTAAATACACACAATAAAAATAAAATAATAATAATTCAAATAAAATGAAGAACAAAAAAATATAAAAATCCCCTATATACCCACCCCCACCATACCCCCATACCCACCAGTCTTAGCGTCCTCGAACATCTTGCTGGTCATGGCTTCGGAAATGGCCATGTCCTCGTTCTGGGCGTGGGAGCTGACCATCCCCTCAAGGATCTCGTCGAACTTGCCTCGCTCGTAAAGGTCGAAGGGTGCGTAGAAGGTGCTGGCAATGGGGCGTTCCTTGACCTTCTGACCCTGTGGCGGGGGAGGAAGAGGAGGAGGAGGAGGAGGAGGAGGAGGAAGAGGAGGAGGAGGAGGAGGAGGAGGAGGAAGAGGAGGAAGAGGAGGAAGAGGAGGAGGAGGAGGAGGAGGAGGAGGAAGAGGAGGATGAGGAGGAAGAGGAGGAAGAGGAGGAGGAAGAGGAGGAGGAGGAGGAGGAGGATGGTTGGTTAGCATGAGTGAATTTGAGAAGGAAGAGGAATAAGAGATGGAGGGGGTGGAGAGGAGGAGGAGGAGAAGGAGGAGGAGGAGAAGGAGGAGGAGGAAGAGGAGGAGGAGGAGGAGGAGGAGGAGGAGGAGGAGGAGGGTTGGTTAGCATGAGTGAATTTGAGAAGAAGGAAGAGGAATAAGAGGAGGAGGGGGTGAAGAGGAGAAGGAGGAGGAGGAGGAGGAGGAGGAGGAGGAGGAGGAGGAGGAGGAGGAGGAGGAGGAGGAGGAGGAATAAGAGAAGGAGGGGGTGGAGAGGAGGAGGAGGAGGAAGAAGAGGAGGAGGAGGAGGAGAAAGAGGAGGGGGAGGAGGAGGAGGAGGAGGAGGAGGAGGAGGAGGAGGGTTGGTTAGCATGAGTGAATTTGAGAAGAAGTAAGAGGACTACGAGGAGGAGGAGGAGGAGGAGGAGGAGGAGGAGGAGGAGGAGGAGGAGGAGGAGGAGGAGGAGGAGGAGGAGGAGGAGGAGAAGGATGATTGGTTAGCATGAGTGTTTGTCTCTACCCGTCCTAGTAAACACAACACCAGCCCCCCCTTGACAACACATGCAACACTAGAATCACTTACTGTCTCTCTATCATATCCTGTCCCCATATAAACAGCACACAGTTTGTCTCTACCTGTCCTAGTAAACACAACACCAGCCCCCCCTTGACAACACATGCAACACTAGAATCACTTACTGTCTCTCTATCATATCCTGTCCCCATATAAACAGCACACAGTTTGTCTCTACCTGTCCTAGTAAACACAACCCCCCTCCACACACACACACACACACACACACATATATGCAACACTAGAATCACTTACTGTTTCTCTATCATATCCTGTCCCCATATAAACAGCACACAGTTTGTCTCTAACTGTCCTAGTAAACACAACCCCCTCCACACACACACACACACACACACACACACACACATGCAACACTAGAATCACTTACTGTTGTGCCGTGTATTTCGTCGCCTCCTCGGAAATGAGTGCAATTCTGGATATGTTCTTTGCGACAACCTTGGTCTTGTGCGAGGCGGCCATGAACCAGGCGGGGGTACCAGGGACCTGCCGCGCCCCTGTGGCGGAATAATGATAATAATAATAGTGAGAGTAGTATTAGTGATGAGAAGGGAAGGGAAGGGAAGGGAAGGGATGGAGTGTGTGATTGAGATTGGGTTAGAATATTTAGTAGTAGAAAGGGAAGGGAAGGGAAGGGAAGTGATGGGAAAAGAAGGGAAGGGAAGGGAAGGGATGGGAAAAGAAGGGAACGGAAGGGAAGGGAAGGGAAGGGAAAAGAAGGGAAAGGAAGGGATGGAGTGTGTGATTGAGATTGGGTTAGAATATTTAGTAGTAGAAAGGGAAGGGAAGGGAAGGGAAGTGATGGGAAAAGGGAAGTCAAGGGAAGTGATGGGAAAAGAAGGGAAGGGAAGGGAAGGGAAGGGATGGAGTGTGTGATTGAGATTGGGTTAGAATATTTAGTAGTAGAAAGGGAAGGGAAGGGAAGGGAAGGGAAGTGATGGGAAAAGAAGGGAAGGGAAGGGATGGAGTATGTGATTGAGACTGGGTTAGAATATTTAGTAGTAGAAAGGGAAGGGAAGGGAAGGAAGGGAAGGAAAAGAAGGGAAGGGAAGGAAGAGAAGGAAAGTAAAGGAAGGGAAGAGAAGGGAGGGGAAGAAGGGAAGGAAGAGTAGGGATGCAGGAAAGGAAGGGAAAGGGAAGGAGGAGAAGGGAATGAAAGGAAGAAGGGAAGGGAAGGGAAGGAAAAGGAAAGGAAGGGAAGGAAGGGAAGGGAAGGAAGGGAAGTGAAGGAAAAGAAGGGAGATGAAGGGAAGGGAAGGAAGGAAGGGATGGGAAGAAAAGGAAGGAAGGGAAAGAAGGAAGGAAGGGGAAGGAAGGGAAATGGAAGGATGGGAAGTGAAGGGAAGAGAAAGGAAAGGGAAGTGAAGGGAAGGAAAGGAAGGAAGAGAAAGGAAGGGAAGGAAATGGAAAAATAAAATATAGAGAAGGAGGCGGAAGAGGCGGAGAACAAAGAGAAGGAAAAGACTGGAGGAAACACACACACACACACAAAACCTCCCCCCCCTACACACACACACACACACACACACACACAAAACCTCCCCCCCCTACACACACACACATACACACACACACACACACAAAACCTCCCCCCCTACACACACACACAAAAAAAAAATAAAAAAAAAAATAAATAAATAAATAAATAAAGTTAAGATCACAGAAGGCGGCTGAGGATATTTTGTACAGAACAACTAAATTAAAGGAAACAGAAGATTGCAAGGATATATACATAAAGAAAAATAGAAATGAAGAAGAAAGAAGGAAATGGAACGAACTACTAGCAGAGGTGAAGGAGAAGAATAATGAAAGATCTGTGGAAGAAAAGGAGATATTTTTTTGGAGAATAGTAGGGGACCGAGGCAGAAAGTGGTACACAAGAGAGAGGATAAAGAAGAACCAAAGTTAGAAAAGATAGATAAGAGTAAATGTTTAAGAGTGATGTATACAAATGTAGATGGATTAATAACTAGTAAATTGGAACTGCAAGATTTCATAAAGGAGAAAGAACCAATGATCGTATGCTTAACGGAAACCAAACTGAACGAAGCTATTAAATTAGAGATAAATAAAAACTATGATATATGGAGGAAAGATAGAATGGGCAAAGGGGGAGGTGGAGTGATGATAATGACAAAAAAGGAGTTAACAGTGAAAGCGGTAGAATAC
Organism: Eriocheir sinensis; assembly: GCF_024679095.1. Taxonomy (NCBI): domain Eukaryota; kingdom Metazoa; phylum Arthropoda; class Malacostraca; order Decapoda; family Varunidae; genus Eriocheir; species Eriocheir sinensis. The sequence goes on from NW_026110800.1 coordinate 50,199, forward strand.
GGTGAAGGTAAAGCTGAAATTGCGAAAGTAAATGTGGAAACCAAAAACAAGGAAAGGTTGACAATTATAACCGCATATGTACCACCCAGAACAAACTCTTGGTGTAAGGAAGAGCACGACACTATGATCAATGACACTATACGGAGTTTAAGCAAAATGCTAAAGGAAGACAAAAAAGTTATGCTAGTTGGTGACTTCAATTGTAAAGAGATTGACTGGGAGACATTCGAGAGTAATAGTGGAGATAACGCATGGGGATAGATTCCTAAGATTGATGATGGAGAATCTTATGATACAAAGAGTGAATGAACATACAAGATATAGAAGTGACGATGAACCGGCAAGACTGGACCTAGTACTAACAAAAGGAATATACATCAAGGATGAACTAAGGTATGGATGTCCACTGGGCAAGAGTGATCATGTAACCATAGAGATTGATACAGAAGTGGAGGTTACTAAAGAGGATGAATCCTACAAATCAAACAGGCTAAACTATATTAAGACAGACATGGAAAACCTTCGGAAGTTTTACGAGAAAGTGGAATGGGATGAGTTACTGAGAAAAAATAAAGTACAAGAAAAGTATGATATCTTTATGGAAGCCTATAACACTGGTGTCAAAAAATATGTACCCGTATACAGACCCAAAGTTAAGGGTAGGAAGGACTGGTTTAATGCCAAATGTGCAAATGCAAAAGAAAAAGGGACAAAGCATGGAAAAGACTAAAAGAAGGAAGAATCAAAGAAACAAAGAAGACTTCAGAATGGCGAGAAATGAATATGTGAAAATAAGGAAAGAAGAAGAAGAAAGGGATATGAGAAGGATATTGTGGAAAAATGCAAAGAACAGCCCAAGTTGTTTTACAGATTTATAAATGGGAAGACTAAACCGAAAGAAACAATAGAAAGACTGAGAGACGGGAATGTGGAAGTCAATGACCCTAAAGGTATGGCAGAGTTATTAAATAGAAAATTCCAGCAAGTCTTTACCAAAGAAACAATCTTTATTGCGCCACAAGAGAATAAAATAGAAGTTCATATGGAAGAGATTATGGTAAACAAAGAAGAGATCCATAAATTACTGGGAGAACTAGAAGATGGAAAAGCAGTAGGACCGGATGGAGTTTCTGGGTATATTTAAAAAAAATGTAGAGATGAATTAATTGTTCCAATATACGACATCATTAGATGCTCAGTAGCAACAGGTACAGTGCCCAATGAGTGGAGAAGGGCTGAAGTGGTCCCCATATATAAAAGTGGAAGGAAAGATGAACCTTCAAACTACAGACCCATATCCCTGACAAGTGTTTTGTGCAAAATATGTGAGAAAATAATAAAGAAGCAGTGGACTAAATTTCTAGAAGAGCATAAGTTAATTACCAGCAAACAATATGGATTTCAAAAGGGCCGATCATGTGTTACAAACCTACTCAGTTTTTACTCAAGAGTGACAGACAGAACTCAGGAAAGGGATGGATGGGTTGATTGTATTTATCTAGATTTGAAAAAGGCCTTTGACAAAGTTCCACATACAAGACTATTATGGAAACTGGAAAATAAAGGAGGATTGAAAGGAAATATGAAAAATGGATGGCAAGCTACCTAATGGGAAGGAGATGAGAACTGTGGTCAAGGACATAAAATCAGAATGGAGAAATGTAGAAAGCGGAGTACCACAGGGTTCAGTATTAGCACCGATAATCTTCCTGGTATATGTAAATGACATGGCTGAAGGAGTTAATAGCTACATAAACCTGTTTGCTGACGACGCTAAATTACAAAAACATATAAGAAACCAAAAAGATCGTGAAATATTGCAAGAAGACCTATACAAAATTTGGAAATGGAGTATGGATTGGGAGATGGAATTTAATGTGAAAAAATGTCATGTTATGGAAATGGGTAAAAGTGAAACAAGACCAATCTGGATATACAAAATGGGAAATGGTGAAACATTAAAAAAAGTGCATGAAGAGAGAGACCTGGGAGTAGTGATGAGGATGATAATCAACCAGAGAGTCATATAAATCGGATCTTTAGAGACACATATAACTTGGTGAGAAATATTGGAGTAGCATTTAGCTACATGGACAAGGACATGATGAGAAGGCTAATCACTACCATGATTAGACCAAAATTAGAATATGCAGAGGTAGTGTGGTCCCCCCATAAGAAGAAGCATATAAAGAAACTAGAAAGAATACAGAGGATGGCATCAAAAATGGTCCCAGAGTTGGAGGGATTAATATACGAGGAAAGATTAAAGGAAATGAACTTAACAACACTGGAACAAAGAAGAGAAAGGGGAGACCTAATCCAAATTTATAAATTATTAAACAAAATAGATGAAGTAGATAATGAAGAACTGCTACTAACAGAAGGAAACATAAGCAGAAATACAAGAGGACACAGTAAAAAATTGAGAAAGGGGAGATGCTTGAGAGACACAAAGAAGTATAGCTTCCCGCAAAGAAATGTAGAGGTTTGGAACAGTCTGAGCGAGGATACAGTATCAGCGAGGAGTGTGCAAAGCTTTAAAGATAAGTTGGATAAATGCAGACACGGAGACGGGACCACACGAGCATAATGCCCAGGCCCTGTAAAACTACAACTAGGTAAATACACACACACAACTTTTTTTTGAAAATGCAAATTGGAGTGGGCTGTACAAAGCCAAAAGTACCCAAGACAAGTGGGAGGAGTTTTTAAAGCTGTACAAAGAAGCCGAGAATAGATATGTCCCTGAGGTAACCAAAAAGGATGTTGGTAAAAAGGAGAGGTTTAACAAAAGATGCGAGGCAGCTAGAAAAAGAAAGGAGGAAGCCTGGAAGGGATGGAGGAGACGAAGAAGAATCAACGCGTGGAACAATTTCAAACAAGCAAGGAATGAATATACAAAGATTAGAAGAGAAGAAAAACGGAAATATGAAAAAGATATAATCGATAAATGCAAAGACCAACCTAAATTATTTTATAGACATGTGAACGGCAAATTAAAGAATAGAGAAACAATCAATAAACTGAAATTGGATGGAACTACATATGAAGCCCCAGCAGAGATGGCAGAAGTGATGAACAACTGCTTTCATAGAGTTTTCACAAAGGAAGACGAATTCGTACAACCACCGGGCCAGGAAAGAGGAAGGGTTATGCAGGAGATACAGTTAACGGTGCAGGAGGTCAAGGAAAGCTTGAACAAGCTGGATGTAAGAAAGGCGACAGGGCCGGATGAAGTATCAGGGTGGATCCTGAAAGAATGTAGTGAGCAACTTGCAGAGAAACTGCACTCCATAATGAGTGCCTCCCTGAGTGAAGGAAGGGTACCACAAGATTGGAAGAGAGCAAACATAGTACCAATTTATAAAGGAGGAGAGAGAGAGGACCCATTAAATTACAGACCGGTATCACTCACTAGTGTGGTTGCGAAGATATGTGAGAGGTTAGTTAAAAACAGGTGGTCGGATTTTTGGGTAAGTGAGAGAATTATCTCAGATTGCCAGTTTGGATTCAGGAGGGAGATCGTGTGTCACCAACTTGTTGTGTTACTACTCAAGGGTGACAGATTTAATGCAAGAGAGAGACGGCTGGGGGGATGGAGTGTACCTGGATTTGAAAAAGACATTTGACAAAGTACTGCACAGAAGACTAATTTGGAAAATTAAAAATAGGGGTGGAGTTGGTGATGGACTGATTAAGTGGCTGGAGGACTTCCTAACTAACAGGGAAATGAGGACAATAATCAAGGACAAGGTATCCAACTGGTGCCCAGTGAGGAGTGGGGTCACACAAGGTTTGGTGCTGGCACCAATAATGTTTGCTGTTTATATAAATGATATGGTGGAAGGAGTGACCAGCCATGTGAGATTGTTTGCAGATTATGCAAAGCTATTGAGACGAGTCAATGATGTGAAAGACTGTGAGGCATTGCAGAGGAACCTGGACAAAATATGGGAGTGGAGTGGTACATGGCAGATGGAATTCAACCTTGGGAAATGTAAAAAAATAGAGTTTGGTAGGAGTGGTAGATGTGAATATGATTATAAGATGGGAAGTGAGATAATATGCAGAGGAATGGAAGAAAAAGATTTGGGAGTGACTATCTCAGAGTACATGTCACCGGACAAACACATCAACAGGATAAAGGGACAAACTATGAATTTGCTGAAGAACATAAGGACGGCATTTGTGTATTTGGACGAAGAGATGATGAAGAAAATAATAGTTACAATGATAAGGCCAAGGCTGGAGTATGCAGCAGTGGTCTGGTCTCCTCATGAAAAGAAGAACATAAGAAAGCTGGAAAGAGTACAGAGAATGGCAACTAAGATAACATAAGAACATAAGAACATTGGAGTCTGCAAGAGGCCGGTAGGCCTGTACGAGGCAGCTCCTCTGAACCTAAGCTCCTGTGTAGCTCCCGTGTATCTAACCCCACCTAATAATCACTGTCCATGAATTTATCCAATCTATTTTTTAATGTGACAGTTGTATTGGCACTTATAACATGACTGCTAAGCCTATTCCACTCATCCACCACCCTGTTTGTAAACCAATTTTTGCCTATGTCCCTGTTGAATCTGAATTTATCCAGTTTAAACCCATTACTTCGTGTCCTACCCAATTTTCTTACCTACAAAACCTTATGAATGTCTCCCTTATTAAAGCCCTTCATCCATTTATAAACCTCGATCATGTCTCCACGCACCCTTCGCCTTTCTAGAGAATGCAAGTTTAACTGTTTGAGTCTTTCCTCGTATGGCAAGTTTCTCAACCCCTGAATCATCTTAGTCATCCTCCTCTGCACCGATTCTAATATTTTGATATCCATTCTATAGTAGGGTGACCAGAACTGAACCACATAGTCAAGATGAGGTCTAACTAATGCTAAATATAGTTTGAGGAAGACTTCGGGGCTTCTGTTGCTTACGCTCCTTGAAATTAATCCCAGCACCCTATTTGCTCGATTTCTAGTTTGAATGCATTGTGCCCTTGGATGGAGATCAGAGATAGTACCAGAACTTAAGGATCGGACTTACGAGGAGAGACTCAATAGCATGGGGCTCACAACCCTGGAGAGAAGAGAAAGAGGAGACCTGATAGCGGTGTACAGGGTGGCGAGCTGGGTGGAGAATCTGGACAGAGAGGACCTGTGTGTGTGGAGTGAGAGAGAAACGAGAGGACATGGAAAGGAGTTGAGGGCGACCACGTGTAGGCGAGATGTGAAAAAGTTTAGCTTCCTAAACAGAAGCATTGAGGTGTGGAATGGACTGGAGGAGGAGGTGGTTTGTGCAAGAAACATTCATGATTTTAGGAAAAGTTGGATAGGAGCGGATATGGAGACGGGACAGCGCGAGCTCCTTTCCCGTCTGTCACAACTAGGTAAATACAACTAGGTGGACACACACACACACACACACACACACACACACACACACACACACACCGCTCCGGTAGCTCAATCGGTAGAGCGCTGCACTGCAAGTCTTCACGGCCAAACAGGCGGCGGTTCGAGCCCCGCTCAGGCCAGATTCTTTCCGTTGACTAGGAGTGGTTACTGTCCCCTTGAGCAAGGGGATGGGTTGTGTGGTGTGTGAGGTCTTAGTACCCAGAGATCGACAATAATGAGCACTTACTCACGTTGGGAGGGTACCTGCTGGCGAAAGTCCAACTCGTGATCAGGCCGTGGTGAATTACACACACACACACACACACACACACACACACACACACACACACACACACACACACTTTAAGGCACTCTGAATAGGGGCCCCAAAACCCCCTCCAGGCTGCCGGCACTTCCCTTGAGGCTCTGGAACAAGCACTGCAGACAGACAGACACACACACCTCACCCTTGGGACCTAAGATGACCTCCACAAACACGTGACATGACCCTCACAAACCTAACAGGACTAGTTTTTTTTATATACTTGATACTTATATTTTACCTGAAATGACACACAAACACCAATAATGTTCATAATATATATAAATGATATGCCAAAGGGTATAAAAAGTTATATGAGCCTTTTTGCAGACGATGCAAAATTAATAAGGAAAGTGTAGATGGAGGAAGACTGTGAAGAACTGCAAAAAGACCTGTACAGAGTGTATAGATGGACCCAGTTATGGGAGATGGAATTTAATGCAAACAAATGCCATGTTATGGAAATGGGGAAAAGTATAAAAAGACCAAGGAAGACATACAGGATGGGAGAAGAAAACTTAAAGTTAGCACATGAAGAAAAAAGATTTGGGAGTAACGATGCAAGACACACCATCCCCAGAAAAGCACATAAACAAGTTATTTGGAGAAACCTACAGGATGATGCAAAATATAAGGGTTGGATTATAGACTTTTTAACGAAGAGAAATGAGAACAGTAATCAAGAGCAATAAATCAAGCTGGGCGGAAGTGACCAGTGGAGTCCTCCAAGGATCGGTGCTGGCTCCGATTATGTTTGCAATATATATAATTGACATGACAGAAGGGGTGACAAGCTATATGAATATGTTTGCTGATGATGCTAAACTAATGAGGAGGGTGGCTAATGAAGAAGACTGTGTAGCCTTGAGTCAGGATTTCGATAGAATAAGCGAATGGTCACGCAAATGGGAAATGACATTCAATACAGAGAACTGTAGTGTGATGGAGTTTGGTAAGAGCAGTAGACGGATATTGGGGAACTACTCTCTGAGTAATGAAAGAATCATGAAAAAAACAGAAGAATAAGGATCTGGGAGTGACAATAACAGACAAGTTATCCTTTGGGAAGCATATAAATTGGATAACACGTGAAACATACAATCTTCTTAGAAACATAAAAGCAGTATTTACATATCTAGACGAAGAGACGGTGAAGAAACTAATAACATCGGTGATACGTCCAAGACTGGAATATGCAGCGTTAGTGTGGTCACCTACATTGAAGAAAGAAATTAGAAAGTTGGAAAGAATACAGAGAGCAGCGACCAAACTATCGGAAACTTTGAGAGAACACTTACCCCCGGTCTCACAGACGCCGAATCACAAAAAATCGTAGTACCTCGGAGACAGCGTTTTCCCCGAATCACTACGAAAATTTTTTATCTTTTCATCTCGAGGCGTTCGGTCGACCTCGAGGGCATATTCCCCGAAGTACACCGAATTATTTCCCAAAGTGATACGACGTACTACAAAATGCTACGATGTACTATGATTTCGCCCTGATTTTCTCCCGCAGTACGCAGAGAGTTGGAGCAGATGTACTACGAAGTATCACGCACCACACCAACAGTCCCGATTTGTAAGTACGAAGTACTACAATGTACGAAGAACTACACCGATAACTCCTGATCTACTACGAGTTTCAAATCTCCAAGAATTTGCTCCCGATTTTGAGCAAAAGACACACCCCAGCATCATCACGACCAGGTTGGGGCTCTGTGTCCAAGTGGATTGGTGACGCAAGAGGGCTGGAGGAGGGGGTGTCTCCCCGGTAGCAGACGATGACCTCTTCTTGGATCGTCCCTTCACTTTCTTGGCAGGTTGTTCTTGAGTGTCTTCTTGTTGCTCATCATCATCAGGAGAGGCAGCAGCGGCAGAAGACCTTTTCTTCTTGTCTTGTCCCTTCTCGTCCTTTTTTGGTTCCATTGTGATGTGACGCGACTCCTGCAAATTGGAAAAGACTGATTGATGTGCAAAATGCTTGCCTTTTAATACTCTTCCCAAATTCGTAATAGGGTATGGTGGGGTAAGTTGCCCCCTTAAGAGAGATTGCCTGTTGTAGCCACATTTTTTGCAATAGAATTAAAAAAAAAAAGATCTGTTGAAAGCTTAGGCTAAGGCCTATCTATGGTATATATCATATCCACTCATTATGATTTTGACTTTATTATAATGACAATTTAAAAAAAATAAAGGGGGCTTCTTACCCCGCATATGGGGTAGAACGCCCACTGGGTAGACCTTTTACCCCACTCTGGCTTACAATAATAAAATTCACAAAAACATAAGGAAAATATTTTTTCACATTATAAAAAATATGATATGTATTCCCTTTTTGAAAACTATACCCTATAAATCTCTCTTGATGTGAAATATAGGAACACAGTCATATTTGTGTCTCCTAATGAACAGAATGTAAAACTAAACAATTAATTAATTTTCCAAAAGGTATCCCCTTCTTTTAGACTAGTAATATTAGACAGCTTCCCTTTCTTCTGAATTTTTGTAACAAAAGGAACATCTACTTTCATGAAAAATATATGGAACTAAATATTCAATTAATTTGATAAAATATGTCCTTTCTGTTGAATATTGATATCTGAAACAGTTAAAAACACCAACTTCCTTATAGTCTCAAACTCAAAAGTGTTCACTTATGGATGCCTTTCAAAAACTTAAACAAATTATATTTAAAGCAATACTGTAATGCCTAATCAGACTGGCAGTTTTGACATACGTACAGATCTAGGCCTACTCCAATTGTACATTCCGCATGTACTCATACCTTTATACATGTCCCGAGGGAGACAAGAAGGGGTGGTGGTGTTGGGATCTTTCTTTCGAATTCTTTTAAGAAGATTCGGAGAAAAGCATCAGAAAGGTGGGATACCTTTGAATTAGTGCAAGTCATCTGTGAAATTGATAGAAGGAAATGCACCTTTATTGTGGTGTATCGACCTCCGGATACAAGAGCAGAGGTCTTTATTGATGAATTTCGCACATTTTTGGAGTCTGTGGATATGGTGAGTGCAAATGTGTTCATCCGTGGTGACTTTAATCTATGGATTGATGATCCTGAAAATTCTTCTGCCATGGCCTTCATTGAGATGATGGACAGTTTCAACCTGATTAATAAAGTGAACGAGATGACTTCTTTAGGGGGTCATGTGCTAGACTTGGTTTTCAGCGATATAGACGGTGATCTAGTGCAAGGGGGGGGTGTTGATGAAATATGTTGTATGTCCCCGGTGCATAAATTGGTAACCTTTGAAATTTCATACGTGAGGGAAGCAGTGCAGAGAAAAAAGATTACGTTCAGATTGCGAAAGAATTTTCAACCAGAAATACTGATTAACTCTGTAATACAGGAAATTACTATTAATTGTCGTGAAATCTGTGAACATGGCTCGGTGTTACGTGGAAATTGTGCTACCTGCCTGGTTAAGCTATATAATGGTTTAGCTAAAGATGAGTATAACAGCCTCTGTCCTCTGAGTGAAAAGGAGATAGTGTTGAGAGATCATGCACCTTGGTTTAATGTGGAAATACTGTGGGCAAAAAGAGAGAAGAAAAAAGAAAGACTGTGGCTTATGCAAAAAACAGATGAGGCAAGAAGAGCATACCAGGAGGCGAGAAACAAAGAAAATCGGCTTGTGATAAAACGGAAAAAGAATACTATCGGAATAAGGTTGTGGAGGCAGGGCCGAACATCAATAAATTATATAAGGTGCTTGACAGTTTGAGTGGAAACAGAAAGGTTAACAAGCTTCCGGATGGTTTCTCGGATGAAGTGCTGGCAAATAAGTTTTTAGACTTTTTTGACAAGAAAATTGAGAAAGTTATCATGAACTTTAGAGGCGACCGCGGTTACCATGGATCCGCTGTGGAAACTCCAGTCCCTGAAATTAAGTTAACAAGCTTTCAACAAGTGGATGTGGCTGTGGTGAAAACTATCATACACAGGTGAACCTGACGTACTGTGATGGTGATTCCTTGCCGATAAGTGACATCATTAAGAGTGGAAACTTTAGTGATTTATTAAATATTATGACTGTGATGGTTAACACTAGTATTGAAAACAAGACTTTCCCTGAGAGTGAGAAAGCGGCGATCGTGAAACCTATCGTTAAAGGTAAACTGGACCCACAGTGTTTAGTTCCTCTAGACCAGTATCCAGCTTGACGTTTCTATCCAAGATACTTGAAAATGTGATCTTAAATCAGCTAATGGAGCATCTGCTAGTGGTGCAGGCTTTACCGGATAATGAATCTGCCTACAAGAGGCTTTACTCAACTGAAACTACTCTCTGTTCGGTGGTAAACAACTTGCTTGTGCTTATGGATGAAGGGAAGTGTGGTGTTCTGATTTTGTTAGACTTGAGTGCTGCGTTTGACACGGTGGAGCACAGTCTATTGCTTCGGGATTGTAAGAATATTGGAATTGAGGGTGGTGTGCTGGATTATCTGAGGAGTTACCTTGAGAACAGAACTTACTGTGTGCAAATAGGTAAATCGTTCTCCACTCATAAACTTTTGCAAAGAGTAGTCCCCGAGAGAAGTGTACTGGGTCCAATTTTATTGTGTTTATACTATCGGTCTTTCACATTTGCTAAGAAGGCATGAAGTTGACTTTAAACTGTATGCTGATGATACACAGTTCTATTTGTCGCTGAGTGATGTGGAAAACACTGAAGATAAGCTGAGCAGAATTATGGATGATGTCGGGAAATGGATGAATTCTAAGCAACTGAAGCTGAATGAGGATAAAACTGAATGTTTGATTGTGGGGAAGAACAAGGATCTCAGGAGGCTAGATGTTTCCACTCTTCGGATAAAAGATGACACTAGGACTGTAAAAAAGTCAGTCAAAGATTTAGGTGTGATACTTGACTGCACTCTACCATTCAAAGAACAGATCAGTCAGGTGGTGAGAACTGCAGGCTACCATCTGAGAAATATTGCATTTGTCAAGAAATACCTGGATGATAAGACCATGAAGATGCTTATATATAATCATGTAAATAGAAAGCTGGATTATTGTAACTCACTTTATTATGGCCTTCCTAAATATCTGCTGAAGAAACTACAACTTGTTATGAACAGAGCTGCAAGGCTAACAAAGGGTCTGGTGAGAGAATAACACCTGCACTTACAGACTTGCATTGGCTGCCCATCAAGGCAAGGCTAACAAAGGGTCTGCCCCCCGTGAGAGAATAACACCTGCACTTACAGACTTGCATTGGCTGCCCATCAAGGCAAGGCTAACAAAGGGTCTGCCCCCCCGTGAGAGAATAACACCTGCACTCACAGACTTGCATTGGCTGCCCATCAAGGCACGCATAGTCTACAAAATATTTGTCTTGACTTATCAAGCAATGCGACTTGGTAAACCTGGATATTTGAGAAATATTCTACAGGATTTTCATTTGGACACCACCATGTCACTGAGACACAGTGCAGAACAGTATAGACTCTATGAGCCCAGGGTCAACCTGGAACTGGGTTTCAGAGCATTTGAGAAGAGTGACCCGCGGCTCTTGGATCAGTTATGTGTAAGCATGGTGGTGCAGAGAGTGACAAGAGAAAGGGCATTGCAAGGAAGAAGGGTGGTAGGGTCTTTGAGACAAATCATGAATGGCAGAAGTGTGAGCATGGAGGTAAAGAGGGATTTGAGAAATACAATAATAGTACCAACCCTCACATATGCAAGAGAAACGAGGGCCTGGAATGAAAGTCAGAGGTCTAGAGTGCAGGCAGTGGAAATGAGTTATTTGAGAAGTGCTTGTGGTGTGAGTAGAATGGAAGGAATGAGTAATGAAAGTGTGTACGAGAGTTTTGGAATGTGTCACTTGGGTGAAGGGAAGAAGCGTGGAGTGGTGGAAGAAGTGAAGCGACAGACTTTAAAGTGGTTTGGCCACATGGAGCAAATGAAGGAGAGTAAGATGACCAGAAGGGTGTATGTGAGTGAGATAGAGGGAGGGAATGCTAGAGGACGACCTTGAGTGAAATGGAGGGATAGGGTGCAAGAGTACGTTAGGGAGAGGGGGGAAAGATCTTTGAGAGACTTTGAGCAGGCACGGAGGGAGTGTCTGGATAGAGATAGATGGAAACTCTGTAATGTGTGATGACTCTCATACTGGAGTGTCCGGGGGTTGTGTAAGGTTGTGTGTGGCGTCACTGGCACACTACAACGCAGCAGTGACTGGCAACAAAACACCAGCAACCAAATATTACAAAAAATACCACACAAATGACAGGACTCCCATGAGCTGCACACTGTTCACTGACTGACAAAGACACCCACCTGTGTGCTGGATGATGGAGGCGTGGTTGGGGGAGTTGCTGCGCTCACCCTTGTCAAAGTTCTTCAGCTCCAAGTGGCCGTGATGGATCCACAGGTCTGGAGGCTGGACGCCAGGCTTGTTGCTCTCACTGCAGCTGCCGCCAACACTGCAAGGAAGTGATGCATCTTACTAGCTGCTAAATACTACTGAGTGCTGCTGCTGTACCTCGCAGGGCTGTCCAGAGGGAGATGGAAGGGCACATGCAATCTTCAAAACAGGATGGATGTTAAAGGTATGAGGTTTGAGTTCAACAAAGCATATTTGAATTCATTTAAAGAAATAGCTCCCAGCCAGCACACTGCAAGCAATCACAAGTTAGAAACACGTGTTAGCTGCTCCACCAAGAGACACAGATATCACAAACAGAGGTCACTTGTTACCCTGCAACTATGTATAGCACAAAATGAAAGTCCATCTTGAACATTTCCTATGAACAAGTTTACCTTTTTTTTTCTTTCTCTAATCTTGGCAAACTTAAGTCTTTGTGGACTATGCCCTGCAGCCTTGTTCTCCATATTACAAAGTGAATAAAAAGTTCCTGCAGTCAGTGTAAAGGATTGCTGAAATGAGTCATGGGATGAAACACACCAACAAGAAACTGTCCTGCCACCTTACACAATGCTTGGCCTGGGCTCCGCCTTGACCCGCGGCAGTACAGTGTGGTGGCCAAGAAGGCCCCCAGCTGGTCATGGCTCCTGCCACGCCAGCGATCACCAGCACAATCAGGCCTCTCGCTCCACACACCAGCCTGGGGCTCACCGATGCTCTTGTCAACAGCTGGAACACAGGAGCAGATGTATAATATTTAACATTGGCTTAATCAATCAGTCAATCAATGGGGCCTCTGCCAGCCTGCCTCACCCAAACTATGACACCATTCTTGGGGGTTCCTCTGTGCAGGTCCCCATGCAGGCACCTTCCCCATACCATGTACCTCCCAGCAGGATCCATCAACCTGCTCTAACCCAACTTTCTGGGCACACTCTTTACTAAGGATTGTCTCTTACATAAACAACCTGGTAAGCAGGGTTTACCCACATGCCCACAGAGCCAGAAGTGGCATTCACAGAGCATGCAGGTAATGGGCCTCAAGTCAGCCTCAGGAGGAGTGCTCCATGATGAGGGACAGTATGGTGGGACACAACATGTGCATAACTGGGAGAACAGTGACTGATGCACCACAACACAACATGCAGGTAATGGGCCTTAAGTCAGCCTCAGGGAAGGAGTGCTCCATGATGAGGGACAGTGTGGTGGGACACAACATGTGCATAACTGGGAGAACAGTGACTGATGCACCACAGCAATGACGGCTCCCTAAGACTAACACTTCCTTACCTGGAAGTCGTGAAGCTTTCCACGGAGGAGAATGGACCAAAACCTTTGACATTGTGAGAGTGCATCTTGTGCAAATACTTCCTTGAAGGCGTCAGTCCATGGACGGTGAGGTGAGCCAGTCCCCCGTCACTTCCCCCATCACCCAGTCACCGACAGTTTGGTCCGTGGTGAGGAATATCACGTAGCCTGGAACAAACAAAATTACTCTCTCAATAATCTTTTTTTAACCGTGTACCAGTGACAGGCAAAATTTGTGGCTTTACCGTGTAGCAGCGACGGGCCTAAATAGATGATGCATAAACTGATCACAAATGCATTGATATATATTATAAAATGGCTTGCCTGAGTGATGATTTTCTCTCTCTCTCTCTCTTTTTTTTACGTCGCGGCCTATTGCGCCGGTAGGCTTCTTCCAGGTGGGTCCTGATGGTCGGCCCCTGGCAGTGCTTAGAGTGGCCTTTCAGAAACATGATCCCTGCAGCTACTGGGTTAAGTGCTGCCCATAGCTCAATAGGCTCTTTGGAGGGCCTCTTGGATGACCCCAGCCAGTAGTGGCTCAGGCAAATTGTATTTATAGTGGCTGACAGGATGTATGGTTCTTGCTTCCTGCCTGGCCCACGCTGCCCACCACCATGACCTAAGTCACTGTTTATTTACTATATATCCAGGTCTTTTCCACGTCAGTGAAGGTGTGTTCCCTTAACTATGTAGTCTAGTACATCACTGTGGTTTGGCACACTGACTCTTTTTTATTTTTATATAATTTGAAGATGCCATCCTGGTAACCCATCAGCTCACCTGTGATCCTCCCATTGTTCCGCTGCAGCGGCTGCCGGTGAAGGTGGTGGTGGACGGCTGGCCAGGGAGGGCCAGGACGGTCAGGCCACCAGCAGGGTGTTGAGCCACCAGGATATAGGGGGACTCACGCCAAACCTGATGGGGAAAAGTGTGTGGGAAAAAGTGTGATTTTGGCACACCAAAACTTCAAAGTTCCCCCATCATGCATTTTATATATATATATATATATCTATATATATATCTATATATATATATATATATATATATTTATATATATATATATATATATATATATATATATATATATACTGGTGAGTGATTCATAAGTTTCCATAGGTTACTTTAAGTTTAAGTTTAGGCCTGTAAGTCTGAGCACAGTCAAGGATCCAGATACATACTTGTTCAGTACTTGTTTGTAGTTGGTACAGGAGCAGGTTTAGGACAGATAGAGTTGCCTGAAGTTGTCATTTTCATGACAGAATATTATATTATTACCATACAGAAGAATATCTACTTCTATTCTGTTACAGTTTGGTTGCAAACCTTGGTTGCTATTATGATACATTGCCAGCCAAGTTAGTAAAGACTAAAGGAGGCTGATTTTTTACCTAGTAAAAAACATGTCAAGTTGGCAACATTAGCGCAGGAGGATATAATAATGTAGGAATCTTTTTTTTATACTTTGAAGAGAATAAATGAATCATTGCACATGAATAGGTTGTTTTACTTTATCATCTTTGGAGCACATCATTTAACCTATGGAATACTTTTACTCAGAAAAAATACAAATAAAATCAATGATTTAATCATTTGATTAAATCAATTTGATTAAATCATTGCCAACCCTGCTGTGCTGTTTCTAATACCATTATGTAAGGTTCATTTTTAAGTATTTGCAAAAGGTCAATGAAAAAATCAATATCTCAAACACTAATAATAGCTCACCCTATGAGTCATAATTTCTCTGTGCCTCATCACAGCAAGGATTCAGCTGTGCAGGATTTCCTTGAGAAGTGTTGCAGGACTGAGTGAATATTTACTGAAAGAAGAACGAAGGCTTCCAGCACTGTGGTCTCACCCTGATGGTCTTCACAGCAAACTCACACACTGTTGATGGCTTGAGGCTGTCAATGAGGCAGGTCACATCCGTGGCGTTGACGTAGCGGCTGGAGGATGAGGACGAGAAGGTGGTGCAGCTGTTGTACTGCAGGAGTCAAAGGTCAGTATTAACAGGAGTCAGGTACAAGGACGGAGGAAAACATAAGAAAGGTCACTGGATGAAGGACTGGCTTGTGAAATGAGACATGAATGACAGGAGGATAGGAAGGGTGTGAGGGAGTGCTTGCAGGAAAAGAGGATGTGTAAGTGAAGGATAAGGATGTATGAGGGAGGATATGAGGTGTATAAGGGACTGTTTGCAGGAAAAAGAGGATGCATGAGTTATGGATAAGGATGTGTGAGGTGGACGTGAGGTGAATAAGGGAGTTTGCTGGGACGAGAGTATGAGTAAGTAATGGATAAGGATATAGAGAGGAAGATATGAGGTGAATGAGGGGCTGTTTGTAGGAGGGAGAAGGATGCAAGTTACGAATAAGGATGTGGAGAGGTGGATATGAGGTGAATAAGGGAGTGTGTGCAGGGAAACAAGAATGTGTAAGTGGTGAATAAGTTCCTTGACAAATGACTAACTTTTCCGCTGCTGTGTTGATGCAAGTGGCAAGTCGTGACACAGTGCACAAAGAACATGAGATAAAACATATATTTTCCAGCTGATGACTGCCCTCCCTGAAGCAGCCCAGCAACACTACCCAAAACTGACCTCTTTTGACCTCCCATTCTTCATGCTTGTGTTTGGAACGGCATCTAGTGGCCTTTTAATTGTTGTTTAATTTGTTTACCTTGAGTTGCCTCCCTTGAAAAAAAAAATAATAATAATAATAATAAATAAATAAATAAATAAATCACCTGGTTCTGGCTCAGCATGGTGTCCGCCCACTGCAGCACCACGGTGAAGGGCGTCAGCACCACGGCCTTCACCCACACCGCCGGGTCCAGCGTGGGTGCCACCACCTCCTCCTCCTCTGGCTGGGTGCGGACTTGCTGGTACACCGGTTGCCCGTCACCCACGTTGTTGAAGGCTCGCAGGCTTATCACAAACTCCATGTTGGGTTCTGAGGAGATGGAGAACTTGTTATGGACCTAATCGTAACAATACAACAATTTTTTCACGACCCTTAACCCGTCCGCTGCGATTGGCACGGATTTTGCCTTCACTGGTAGCCTGGTAACATAGTCCCAGGTCTTTCTCTCGCTGTCTGTGGTGGATAGTGGAGTGTTTCCCATGTGGTATTGGTGTGCTGGATATCCCCTCCCAAGGTGCAGGACTACACTTTTCTTCACTGAACTGTAGCCACGGACACTTTTTGTTCCATTCCTGTAGCTTGGCGAGGTCTGCTGCTAGGAAATCCGCAGTCAAGGGGTTAAACTGGGCAGAACAGATAACAAATAAGATAGACTAACAGACAACAGGTAGAAAGACAGATAACAGGCCACAGATAACCAATGAATAACCTGACTAACATTATGACCACCCAGGAAATATCTGAGAGTTCAGGGCAGACAGAGGAATGAGCCTGAACGATGATGAGTCTGAAAATGGCAACTCAGAATACCACCTCCTTTCCCTCAATAATTGCTCTCATGGTCCAGGGTCTTCACAATATGGAGAGCTAACTTTATGATGGTGTGTAAATACTTTTCTGTGTGTGTTTGTGTGTGTGTGTGTGTGTGTGTGTGTGTGTGTGTGTGTGTGTGTGTGTGAAATGTTAACAGACTCAATAAATGTTTAACTATGATCTACTTAGCAAGATCTCTACCTTCACTTTACTTTGCTTAAATGAAAACTTGTTATGGACTCCATCATCATTTTTTTGGGGGGGGGTGAATGTAATGTTAACTCCAGACTCAATAAATGGTTAACTATGATATCATTTAACCCATTGACTGTGGATTTCCTACCAGAAGACCTCACCAAGCTATAAAAATGGATCAAAATGTTTCTACTAAAATTCAGTGAAGAAAAATGTAAAGTCCTGCACCTTGGGAGGGGATATCCAGCACACCAATACCACATGGGAAACACTCCACTGTCCACCAGAGAGGCAGAGAAAGGTTACCAGACTAACAGTGAAGGCAAATCCGTGCCAATCGCATTTGACAGGCTAACAAAATCTTTACCTTCTCTTGGCTCAACACAAATGTAGAAGTGGCTAATTCAAAATCCCTGTCTTGTGGAGAATCACACTGCAGGTCTGCATACTACTTGGCCAGAAAATGGAAAATTAGTCACAAATGATCATCTTACACCCAGCTTATCAAGGATGTAACCGTGCTGCTTGATGTCCACGTTCTTGTTGCAGATGTCCTCCACGCCTTGGTCCCAGGCAATGGTGTAGCCACAGCAGCACATTGTGCTGTGCAGGGGCTGCCAACACACCCTGATGTGGTCAGTCAGCGCCACGGCTGTAATGGACCACAAGACACTACAGATAACACAGTGACTCCACCATCATGATCACTATGTAGGTTTTATCATGGCTTCCAAACATGAATATTTTGTACCATGAAAACAAAATTATACAAATGTATTGTACCTGTAAGTTATCCTAAATTCTATGCACAACACATATATTAGGTTTATACTGTTTGTTGGGAATTAAGAATGTAAGTGATGGATAAGGAGGTAGGAGGTAGGAGGGACAATTTGAAGGGGACAGAGGATGTAAATCACAACACTGGGAAACACTCACCCTTCAGACCAACTGGCTTGTCTGGGACCCTGTTTTCATGGAGGTCATTGGTGAGGTCCCCGCCAGGTGGACTGAGTGTATGGGCAGTGCCGATGACCGTGAGTGCTGCAAGATGGAAATGGAAAATGAAAATGAGGAGCTGTTAGCATATTCTCAACATGGAAAAATTCCACTTACATTAAA
The DNA here is from genome assembly GCF_024679095.1 of Eriocheir sinensis. Taxonomy (NCBI): domain Eukaryota; kingdom Metazoa; phylum Arthropoda; class Malacostraca; order Decapoda; family Varunidae; genus Eriocheir; species Eriocheir sinensis. The sequence continues at coordinate 68,381 of NW_026110800.1, forward strand.
ATTTACTCTGTTGAAATGAAATGGGAAAAGTATATTTGTCCCCTTGAATGTGCATTTCCTAGCAGAAGACCTCATCAAGCTACAGGAGTGGAACAAAAAGTGGCTGCTACAATTCAATGAAGAAAATGTAGTCCTGCACCTTGGGAGAGGATATCCAGCACACCAATACCACATGGGAAACACTCCACTATCCACCACAGAGACAGAGAAAGACATGAAACTATATATATGATACTAGGCTAACAGTGAAATCCAAACCCGTGCCAACCGCAGCGGACGGGTTAACCCAAACTACCTGCCCGTCCACGGACCCCATAGGGCACGGAGGGTAGACGACCGGGGCTTACATGTCAACGCCTACACGCCCCGCCACGGCACCGCTACAAGGCCGGGAGCACGAGGATTGCGTCCCTTCCTCTCTCCCGCGCGAGGTAAACAAACACTGAACAGCTGATGGCTGGGATTATTGTACAACGTTGCCAGATTGTCGTACTCAGTTTCTCATGTTTCCCAATTTCCATCCCCAAAACTGTTTCCTGGGTCACAATAACGATATTTATTTGTAGTTATTGTTGAAATGGTTTATTATTCATGTTTCCTGGTGATATTTATGCAGGGAGAAGCTGGTAAATGTAATGCTCCGAGTACGACAATCTGGAAACGATGCTGGGATAACTTGCCTTCATCATCTCGCCCTCGTGCATGTACCGGTTTTCGACGCTTAACCATTGCCAAAACACATCAGGAATCAACGGTTTTAGTGATAACTATATCTGAGTCTCGTTATTGGGCGCCAGAGACAGGTTTTGGGTGGGAGATCGGCAAATATAACAGGCTGACTGTAACGAGCTGGCAACTTCACGCCCGTGTGACTCGCCAGCGATACGAAATTGTCGTACTTGGAACATTGTACTTACCTTATATTATAGTTGTCTATCTATGATGTGTAAATTTATCTATTATTCATTTGTATTCGTCTAGTTGCTAAACTCGTGTGCTCCAGTTAAACTGTTAATTGACTCTCCTTGCTGACATCATCCCGGTAAATATAAGTGCTGCATTCCACTGACACTATTTTTCAAGCACCTTCCTCACCACAAAACTGTTCTTGTTTCCTCTAATGACTGACTCACTGACTGCTTGATTAACTGACTGACTGACTGGTTGACTAATTGACTGACTGACTAACTGACTGACTGCCTGACCGCATGATATACTGACTGACTATATAGCTGGTTAACTGACTGACTGAATGAATGATGGATTGACTGTCTGACAGACTGACCGATTGCCTGACAGACAAACTGGTTGACTGACTGACTGAATGATTGAATGAGATTGATCGACTGATAGAAGGTTTACGAGTGGTGGAGCGCCGAGGTGAGTTTCGACAGGGGATGCTTGCAGCCTATGTCGATCTCAAGAAGGCGTTTGATTCAATGCATCGTGAGGTATTCTGGGATCTTCTGCGACTCCGTAGGATTCCTGCGAGGACTATTGGTTTGCTGACTGGCCTGTATTCTGGGACAGAGAGTGCTGTGAAGTGTGTGTATGTGTGTGTGGACTTGTCTAACCTCTTTCCCGTGAATGCGGGAGTGAGGCAAGGCTGTCCTTACTCCATCGCTTTTCAACACTTGTATGGACTATGTACTGGGCAGAGTTGTGGACCAGAGTCATTGCGGAGCATCCTTTGGCAATAGCAGGGTCACTGACCTTGTTTTTGCTGCTGATGCAGTAATCCTAGCGGAGTCACTGGAGGTTGTGGTGATGTCTCTCGAGGAACTGTACGAGGAAGCGAAGTCCTGGGACTTCAGGTCTCCTGGGCCAAGACTAAGGTACAGGTGTTTGGAGGCTTGCTGGATGACACAGTGCAGTCTGTTCATGCATGTGGCGAGGGCGTTGAGATCTCAGAAAGTTTCACATATCTTGGTAGCGTAGTTCATAACACCGGTGAGTCTGGCCAGGAAGCCTAACGACGGATAGGTCTGGCCCACGGTGCTATGGACTCGCTCAACACGAGTATATGGCGTTGTCGATACCTGTGCAGGTGTACAAAGACGCGGATCTTCAATTTAGTGAGACATGGACACTAAACGGGGACTTGGAGAGGCGGATTGATGCCTTTAGTAATAAGTGTCTACGCAGAATCATGGGATATCGCTGGAAGGACTTTGTGTCAAACAGGCGACTACTCCGTGAGGCTGATTCGACATATATTACCTGCATAGTCCGTCAACGCCAACTCCGGCTATACGGGCACGTTTTCCGGAAGCTGATCCTGCTCATCGGGTTGTCTCTGTGAGAGACAATCCTGAGTGGAGGAGGCCACGGGGACGCCCACGGAGTTCGTGGCTTAAGCAAGTCGATAGATCCTGCCGGGAGGTAC